>NC_068457.1:21795106-21848372 GCF_023373465.1 Oncorhynchus keta
CAAGAAGAAAGCCATTTCTTAAAGATATCCAAAAAAGTGTTGTTTAAAGTTTGCCACAAGCCACCTGGGAGACACACCAAACATGTGGAAGAAGGTGCTCTGGTCAGATGAAACCAAAATGGAACTTTTGGCAACAATGCAAAACGTTATGTTTGGCGTAAAGCAACACAGCTCATCACCCTGAACACACCATCCCCACTGTCAAACATGGTGGTGGCAGCATCATGGTTTGGGCCTGCTTTTCTTCAGCAGGGACAGGGAAGATGGTTAAAATTGATGGGAAGATGAATGGAGCCAAATACAGGACCATTCTGGAAGAAAACCTGATGGAGTCTGCAAAAGACCTGAGACTGGGACGGAGATTTGTCTTCCAACAAGACAATGATCCAAAACATAAAGCAAAATCTACAATGGAATAGTTAAAAAATAAACATATCCAGGTGTTAGAATGGCCAAGTCAAAGTCCAGACCTGAATCCAATCGAGAATCTGTGGAAAGAACTGAAAACTGCTGTTCACAAATGCTCCCCATCCAACCTCACTGAGCTCGAGCTGTTTTGCAAGGAGGAATGGGAAAAATGTTCGGTCTCTCGATGTGCAAAACTGATAGAGACATGCCCCAAGCGACTTACAGCTGTAATCGCAGCAAAAGGTGGCGCTACAAAGTATTAACTTAAGGGGGCTGAATAATTTTGCACGCCCAATTTTTCAGTTTTTGATTTGTTAAAAAAAGTTTTAAATATCCAATAAATGTCGTTCCACTTCATGATTGTGTCCCACTTGTTGTTGATTCTTCACAAAACAATACAGTTTTATATCTTTATGTTTGAAGCCTGAAATGTGGCAAAAGGTCGCAAAGTTCAAGGGGGCCGAATACTTTCGCAAGGCACTGTATGTATGCTAGATACCTCTTCAAACTTGTATGCGATCATGGCGAAGGCCTTGAAGATGGCATCTGTGGGTCCGGTGATGGTAACTATCCGCTCTGGGCAGTTTCCCTCAGAGATGTTGATGCGTGCACCGCTCTGCGGGTCAAACAGTAGACACAGTCAGAGAAATAAAGGAGATCATGAAGTACTAAATGGAATACTATCCATTTAATAATATCCATTCTTAATCTGGGTAAGGTGCATTATGGGATACATACTGCACTTACCTCTTCACGCATCTTCTTCACTGTCTCTCCTTTCTGAAAAGACAGGCAGCAGACAGACAACAGTTAAAACATCGGAGAGATGTCACATTAAAAAAAAATGTACTTGTCTTGAAACAGTTTTGTAATATTGATACGATTGTGATGTGTTTATGAACATGATAGTTACCTTTCCAATGATGCTTCCAACCTCCTGTAAACAGAGGTTCAACAACAGTTAGCATCAACGTCCAACTCAACACATGACAGAGACTATCCCCAAAACCTTGAAAAGCGACCTCTAATCGTCCCTCAGAACCACCAGATCTAAAACACTTGATATGCAGTAACCTATCCAGCCCATTCAGCCAACGGTGGTCGTGAAGGAAAGGAGATAAGGAAAGTAAGCCATATGAGAGTATTGGAACCCAGCCGGTGTGTACTGTACCTTGCCGTGCATCAGAAGCCTGATGGTGAGGGTGACGTTGAGGCCTCCTTCGCCTGGCTGCTGCACCTGGGTGGTTCCATGTTGGGATTGGATGTGAAGGAAGGGGTGTGGTCACGTAGAAGAGGAGTCCCAGGGCCAATGAGAGTGTGATGCCACAGCCAGCCAACCAGTCACCTGCAAGACAAGAGGGATGAGACACGACCACTCAATATTAGGCCCACTGGAAACAGAGGTACCAAACTACCACTGGATAACATTGATGGATATCATCTTTGAATGAACCTGCTCATGAATACCATTCGAGTTCTGTTCAGACAGGACAAGTTTTATAGACTGTGTGAGTGGCAGACAGTGCTTTAACTCTGGAGGACAATCTTTAACTCTGGGATCTTAATTTGACCTATATTGTCGCAGCAAAATAATCCTGCAGCAACAGGATTTGAATGTTTACTCCATAATGTTGCTTGATCCGTGGTTAGGCTATTAGCTGGCCAAAAGTGGCCTACATGAAAAGTGCAATAGTGTTAATATAAGTGTGTGATGGTGTTGGTTTTCAGTGAATTCATGTAAATTACGAAACTCATCCGCATTGAGCAACAGAAGGGTGATCAAATTAAGATCCTCCACCTGTACATCATAAAAATATAGGGACAGGGAAGGCCATAATCCCTGAACCCAGAACTAAATGAGTAGCTCCATTTAATGTTGTTTGACCTTTTTATTTGATTTATATCCATACAAAGGATCCTAATTCATGATTTCGACTGGCTGAGAAAAGATTTCCCGTTCTAGATCTATGGATATAGAATGTGAAGTCGTTCATTCTAAATGTTCCGTTGCCATGATGGCTGGCAACGTTCTTATTCATTGCTTGCTAGCCAACCACGGCTAACACAGTCACGTCAAACCGTGCAGCTAGAATAACAGCAACGTTGCTGCATTCAATTTCTTTGTATGTATCCATAAAAACGATGTTTGATTACGACTGGCTGAGAAAAGATGTCCGTCCTGACACGTTCATTCTTAATAGGACAGTGGAGATCGAATTTCAATATTGAAACAATGTTGCAAATGTCAAGAGACAGACAGCGATGTTTGGACAAACCCCTGTTGTTATAAAACCCAAATATTAAGCTAGAAACATGGGGGGAAAAATGTTAAGATGCTTTTTGCAGTGGAAACCAAGTTAATGAATTGGCTGGCTGGGCTGATGAGACACTAGATAGAGAGAGAGATTTCTCAGATTTCTCAGATGGAACAGAAAACAAGATGTCAATTTTTACGTCATAGGCTTACCCCTGCTAAACTGTTTGTTCGTGTATGGCTTAGAACACATCTCAACCAATCACAATGCTTGTTTTGACCAACCCGTTGTAGAAAGAAAGAGCGAGAACCAGAGGTTGTATGAGAGGCCAAACGGAGAGTGGGAGGCCACGGGAGGTCTCTGAGATAAGGGAGGAAAGGGTTCTGCAACCAGCTGTCTCTCTCCAATCTCCCAGAGGTCAGATTACATAAAAAGCCTTAATCCGGGTTTAAGAGCCAGGCCAGTGGTGCAGGTCTGCCACAGGGCCTGGGCAGGGACAGAAATAAACCCACTAAAACCAAGTGCAGGGGGGAGTGGTAGGCTGGCTGGGACCGTGGCACAATGGACTGCTGGAGCCAGGGGTTACTGGGGTTATTTGTGGTATTTTGGTGATAGAACTAGATGAGAGGATGTAACCACTCTCTGTGGTATTGTAATAAACATACTGGTTTATATGTAGCTACCACATCTGGTCTTCGTGAAGGCATATATGGTGATGGAAATGCCTTGGAATTGGGTTGAGTATTTGAAGCATTCTTCAAAAGGCGGCATGCAGAATTTTTACATGTATTTTTATTTCACCTTTATTTAACCAGGTAGGCTAGTTGAGAACAAGTTCTCATTTGCAACTGCGACCTGGCCAAGATAAAGCATAGCAAACAGACAACACAGAGTTACACATGGAGTAAACAATTAACAAGTCAATAACACAGAAAACAAATCATATAGACTCCAATCAGGTCCACACCTCCTGAGAGCCGTCATGTGTGGCTGAAATGAGAATGTATTTTCTCTCGTGTGCCTGGTGGTGTGTTTGAATAGCTCTCCTACCATCCACCACCTTCTCCCTCATCCACTGCAGCACAATAGAATTAGGTCACAGACTCATGATTCATCCATGCCCCATCCATGCCTTCCAGTCAACTTGCTTTTTATTTCAAGAGCTAAATATTAGGCACCATTCTCAGACGGAATTCTATTTGAGACAGCGGCAGCATAACATGTGCCTATTGTGTCCCTTGGTTGAATAATATTTAATTTAATCCCAAACCGTTCACATTTGAATCTGAGCGCAATCAGTTATGTATTAGAATCTATTAGTAGGGTATGCAATTCAGGACACAATACCACTGTATTCAAGAGTGAGGCAACAGAGTGAAGGTTAATAAATGCGTCCGACCGAACACTACATTATCAAAACCAATTGTCTGCATTCGACCAATTGTGTTTTCAAGTTTATTTTCAGTGCTCTGGACAATGCACTGTATGTGTTGACCATTCTCAATCCTCTCTGTTAACAGAGTTATTACATCAACAAGTTGGAAATAAAGAAAATGGGAGATAGAGAGAGAGAAAAAGAGAGATCGAGAGATAAAGAGGTAGAGGGAGAGAGAGAGAGAGAGAGAGAGAGAGAGAGAGAGAGAGAGAGAGAGAGAGAGAGAGAGAGAGAGAGAGAGAGAGAAAAGAGGTAGAGAGGTAGAGGTAGAGGTAGAGAGGTAGAGAGAGAGAGAGAGAGAGAGAGAGAGAGAGAGAGGGAGAGAGAGAGAGAGAGAGAGAGCAGTATTTCTCGTGACATCTGATGTAGTTAGTAAGTGGGTCAGAGAGAGCTATGTTGAGCTGCAGAGCTGCTGGCCTCCTCCTCTATGGTGCTTTGCTATTGAATTAATCACGCTTTACGCTCGGGTGGACAACACCGTGCACAAAATGGCTCTTCCTTTTCTTTCATCTCTCCTTCGTCTGCTGCCCTGCCTGCCCTCAGCCCAGTGCAGAAAAGACAGCAGGCTGCAGCATCACTCCTGGAGAAGAAGCTTTACATCTGCCTGTCTTTCTTTTCATTCCTTGGCTCTTTAATGTAGAGCTAACAATGGAGGATGCCTCCTCTTATGTAGAACCACTGGACTGTGAGTGACCGAGAACAATTGACTAAATATGAAAAGATAGCTGCCTTCAGTATCTGAAGGGGGTGGGCAGGAGAGAGCTCTGAATGAGTACAGTCACGGCCCCCTCACTGAGACAGGTGAGACTTAAATAGAAGTGACGCCATCACTGATCACCTGAAATTATTCTGTCAGCAGCCAGGAAGGAAAGAAGAAATGGAGAGAAAGGTATTTGGGAGAATTGGGTGACTGACATACAGAGGCCGTCCAGATGCCTTGATTAGTGCTGGGCAAAAGAAAGGAACGCACTGACTGGAAGTGGATCAGCACTGCAGTCTTATCATGCACTGTACAAATGAGCCAGCAATTTTCTCTGCAGTGTTGCCTCACCTTATCCGGCCTCACCTCTGCCCTTCCCTGCTTCCGGTCAGCTGTGTGTGAGTTGGTGCATGTGCATGTGTGTGAGTTGGTGCATGTGCATGTGTGTACTGTATGCTTGCTCAAGCTTAGACCAAAGAGAACATGCAATCAGCATCTTTAAGATTTCCTTATTAAGAGATTGGAGATTGTGTTGGAAAATGTGTTTTGTTTGAAAATCTCCACAAAGTCAGAGACTGATTATATGAAACATCAACCCAAAGGCTCTTACAGGGCACGTGAGAAAAAGACTGAGATCTGGAGGAATGGGAAAATGGAGGACAGAACTTGCAGTATAATCTCGGCCAAAGCCCCGTCATCTGTTCCATTTTAATCCACCGAGCTAGAGATATGCTGTTATGATTTTGATATAAACCCCTCCATAAGCATACCTTTGTGAGCCAAAGCAGTAGAGAGAGGGAGACCACTAAACTGAGGGTGACTCAAGACGTTGGCGGCTTTTCACAAGCAGTGCACCCCACATTCATATACTCTGTATGTTGGCCTGCTCCGACTCTAATTGACCCCGATTCTACAAATGACCTTTGAGCTCAATCATAGTGTAATTAATTGAGCATGCGTTAACACACAAGCAAACTAGAAAAGGGAATACATATGTTACGCATGGCACACAAATCGTAGCTGCATTCTCTTTGGTTGGCCACGTTTGCTGGCAAAGATAAGAGATGAGTGACGCAGCATTGTAATCTGTTATGAGGAGCCAAGAGAAACGTCAGCCAGGGGATCCAGTCCATTCGACATTCTGAACGCACTAAACAGACTTTTCATTAGGAAAATAGCTGCAGTGAACTACTCACTAAAAGCAAGTCAGCACCCTCAAATAGCACCGATATGCCCCGTCAATCACCGTTGACCTCTCACCTCTCACCTTTTAGACGGCCTGTGTTGAGCCTTAAGGATGTCCTATGTATCCTCAATACCATGAGGACGTCACAGAAGGAAACCCCATATGAAGAACTCCATCTACTTTCATGACTCAGGCAGAACCGTCTCCTGCATGACTGAGCCTGTCACTAAAATCATCATTCTACTTCTAATAGATTGGAATGCTGGATTCAAAATGCCCTGCTGTCAGTAAGTAAGGGCCACAGTGGACAGCAGAGAAGTACATGTTGATATTAGATATTCAAGTTGAACTTGTGTTGCTGTTGGAAAATAAAATAACCAAATATACTTGTTGTTGTACTGAAGGGGCCAGAGACAGAATTGCACCCACCCAAGTTGTCAGATCTTCCTTTGAAAAAGAAACTCTTACATGGGGGACAATGAATATAGAATAGAATAGAATAGAATGTGTTGTAGATGCAGGACACTGAGAAGTGAGCAGCAGCTCTGGTCTCATCTGACGCTAACTAGGCTTTGGTTGCAGTGTGATTGGAGGGTGGAGAAGGGGGAGGTGGGGAGGGGGCGTCTGTGGTGCTGAGCGAACGGCCTTCCTCTCCTCTACCCGGCTGTGACAGTACACTCAAGAGCTGTCACTCTAGATCAGCCGCCCCTGCGCTGAGACCTCAGCCTACATCACAGTCAAAACAGGGGCGACCACTCACTCCCTCGCACTGAGTAGTGCCCTCACCAGGCAAGGCGACACTGGAGAGAAGAGAGGGTTGGGGCATGGGTGGCCCCAAAAACACTTGTCCATGTCCCCTAATTAGAATCAATCACAAAATGGGGTTGTAAAATGTGCCATTGCCTACGACGGGATAGAGAATGTAGACCCGTTTTGCGTTGTAGCATTACCATGTTGTACTGTGGCTGTGGTGGTAAAAGAAGAGCGGGCGGTCGGCCATCTTAGATTAGCTTGTCACTAAGTCAAGGCTCCTCTGAATGAGCATGCATGGATTTACAGATCACAGTCATGTTAAATGGATCGAGTGTAAACACATATCTTTTTTTATCATTTTGAAATTCTATAATATCATTTTTGATCGTAGTATTTTTACTTCCTTGATAGATCACAAGGATATTTAGTTTTCTAAATTCCAATACAAATATTAATTTGATCATTTCAACAACAGAACATAGTGCCAGCCTTCGGTATTGTTATTTGAGATGTCGATTATGCAATATTTGATCTTTTTAAACCTGTCCTGACCATTACGGAGGAAACGTACATTCCAACGATTTGGTGCTTCCTTTGTTCAATCCCACGGTTCACATGAATTAGTGATAATGACAAATGACACGTTGACTGTTCCTACAGACCAAAAACACCATCAAGAGAGCTAATTTGATAGTGAGGATGATTGGGATAATGGTCGTGAGGACTAGATACATCCATCTCATGGGCTATCAGGTTCTGTTACCATTCAGTGTGGACAAGGTCAGCGGAACCTATCGCAATAGAACGACGCCACTTCTGATCTGCAAAACATCACAATGTCATTAGAACCCACCTTAAAGGAACAATTAACCGATAATTCCATTAAACAATTAGCCCCAATGTATACGATCACAAGGGTGAGTCAATAGCAGGGAACATGGAGGGACCACAAAGAAAGGGGTCCAACCAACCAACAAGCTAACCGGCGATTCTCAAGGGAATACAGAAATACTTTCACAGCACACACATGGGGTCGCAACACCCTTTGTATTTGCCTAATGAAGGACACACTAAGAGCAACGGCTAAAACAATGGAGTCAGATCGATGTCCACTGTATTACAAAACAAAGGGGTTTCAAATAACGATGGGATTGAGATAATAAACTCGCAACATGTCAACGGCTGCTGTTCCCGCACCACTTAACGATAACTCTACAGACATTCATTCATTATTGAAGACATTTCCCAACTCAACATTGGCCAATATCTCCTGCTGCCAGTTTAAAGCCAGGAGACTACCCATGAAGCCTTTTTTACACATGGTCTAACAGTAGCCTACTGTACGTACATATGATACAGTCAATTGTACTATTTTACAATTCCACCATATATGTTTATAAAAATAAATGCATATTTGAATAGTAACAATATGACCATTGGACTCATCAGAGGCCTTCCTCAAACCTGATCTAGAAGCTGAAAAATAGGCATTACCTTCGTGCAGCGTAAAACAGATGGCGACCACTTTCGACGTTTCGCAAAAGATTAAAAAAACACAGAAGGAAAATGATTTTTCCCTCTCTCCTTTGCTATGCCCAGTCTGGATCGGGATATCTGATTGGTTGGAAAGGCCAAATCACATGGGCGAGACAGAGAACCCGTGACCCCTCTGTAAATAAAATGACGAAATGAAACAGCCTTGCATCCTAGCCGGACAATTTGTGTCAGTGTGATACCCTGACTACACTGACGATGTTGTGGTCTACTGTAAATAGGCTGTATGATGAGGAGGGATGGGGTCACCATCCCCCCCCCCGACCCCCAAACAGAAAACAATGGGGGTGCCTAGTGGCACACTGGCATTGGGGCATGTCTACAGAGGCGGGGTTTCAAAGTCTGCATAGCCACCCCCAGGCACTCGCCTGTCCTGTAGGTCAATTGTTCCAACTCACCAACCTACCAACCCACCAACTCACCAACTCCCCACCAACTCACCAACTCACCAACCCACCAACTCACCAACCCACCAACTCACCAACTCACCAACCCACCAACCCACCAACTCACCAACCCACCAACCCACCAACTCACCAACTCACCAACCCACCAACTCACCAACTCACCAACCCACCAACCCACCAACCCACCAACTCACCAACTCACCAACTCACCAACCCACCAACCCACCAACTCACCAACCCACCAACCCACCAACCCACCAACTCACCAACTCACCAACCCACCAACCCACCAACTCACCAACCCACCAACCCACCAACTCACAAACCCACCAACCCACCAACCCACCACCTTCTTCTCTTGCTGATCATGAACACAACACCCAAAGTATTTTCAGATACAACAACCGCCACGGAACGCCAGCACAAACCCACAGACCCCCAACGTCTGTGACAAGGGACTACCAGGGTTAGTGGTTGGTTTGTGGATTGGGGTGGTGGTCTGTGACAAGGGACTAACAGTGGTTGGTTTGTGGGTTGCGGTGGTGGTCTGTGACAAGGGACTACCAGGGTTAGTGGTTGGTTTGTGGGTTGGGGTGGTGGTCTGTGTGCCCTGGAGGATGAGGCTGGTAGAGAGATGGCGATGCAGAGATCAAAGCCCAGACCCCACATCACATGTCTGTCGTAAGATCCAGCCGCCCTCGAACCAACCTGGCTCCTCCCGGCTGTCTTTTAATCTGCGTGTGTGTGTGTGTGGTGTTTGTGGAATTACAGGGAGCTTTAGAGGCATCCCGTCCAGATTATCAATCCAGCTAAAATCAACCCGGTGTCAGATGGACAGTTGTGCAGGGACCCCAGCAGCACAGACAGAATGTAGGGTTTAGGGGGTGGAGGGTTTAGGGTTTTAAGGGGTGGAGGGTTTAAGGGAGGCGATGTGGGCTACGGGGGTACAGGCATTGGATTAGGGGCAACACAAAAAATGAGGAGTGTGTCCCACCTAAATTTGAATTGTTCAGAGGGAAGCAAGAAGCATATCTCGGTTTATATATGTCCTCTTAAACACTCAACGTCTATCTATCTATCTATCTATCTATCTATCTATCTATCTATCTATCTATCTATCTATCTATCAAATTAAATTATCTATCTATCAAATTAAATTAAATTCAAGGGCTTTATTGGCATGGGAAACATGTGTTAACATTGCCAAAGCAAGTGAGGTAGATAATATACAAAAGTGAAATAAACTATAAAAATTAACAGTAAACATTACACATACAGAAATTTCGAAACAATAAAGACATTACAAATGTCATATTATATATATATATATATATATATATATATATATATACAGGGTTGTAACAATGTACAAATGTTCAAATGGTTAAAGAACACAAGGAAAAATAAATAAGCATAAATATGGGTTGTATTTACAATGGTGTTTGTTTTTCACTGGTTGCCCTTTTCTTGTGGCAACAGGTCTCAAATCTTGCTGCTGTGATGGCACACTGTGGAATTTCCCCCAGTAGATATGGGAGTTTATCAAAATTTGATTTGTTTTCGAATTCTTTGTGGATCTGTGTAATCTGAGGGAAATATGTATCTCTAATATGGTCATACGTTGGATAGGAGGTTAGGAAGTGCAGTTCAGTTTCCACCTCATTTTGTGGGCAGTGTGCACATAGCCTGTCTTCTCTTGAGAGCCAGGTCTGTCTACGGTGGCCTTCCTCAATAGCAAGGCTATGATCACTAAGTCTGTACATAGTCAAAGCTTTCCTTGAGTTTGGGTCAGTCACAGTGGACAGGTATTCTGCCACTGTGTACTCTCTGTTTAGGGCCAAATAGCATTCTAGCTTGCACTGCTTTTTTTGTTAATTCTTTCCAATGTGTCAAGTAATTATCTTTTTGTTTTCTCATAACTTGGTTGGGTCTGTTTGGTTGTGTTTGTGAACAGAGCCCCAGGACCAGCTTGCCTAGGGGACTCTTCTCCAGGTTAATCTCTCTGTAGGTGATGGCTTTGTCATGGAAGGTTTGGGAATCACTTCCTTTTAGGTGGTTGAAGAATTTAACAGCTCTTTTCTGGATTTGGATAATTAGTGGGTATCAACCTAATTCTGCTCTGCATGCATTATTTGGTGTTCCACGTTGTACACTGAGGATATTTTTGCAGAATTCTGTATGCAGAGTCTCAATTTGGTGTTTGTCCCATTTTGTGAAGTCTTGGTTGGTGAGCGGACCCCAGACCTCACAACCGTAAAGGGCAATGGGCTCTATGACCGATTCAAGTATTTTTAGCCAGATCCTAATTGGTATGTTGAAATTTATGTTCCTTTTGATGGCATAGAATGCCCTTCTTGCCTTGTCTCTCAGATCGTTCACAGCTTTGTGGAAGTTACCTGTGGCGCTGATGTTCAGGCCAAGGTATGTATAGTTTTTTTGTATTTGTGGTCCTGGCGACTGGACCTTTTTTGGAACACCATTATTTTGGTCTTACTGAGATTTACTGTCAGGGCCCAGGTCTGACAGAATCTGTGCAGAAGATCTAGGTGCTGCTGTAGGCCCTCCTTGGTTGGTGACAGAAGCACCAGATCATCAGCAAACAGTAGACATTTGACTTCGGATTCTAGTAGGGTGAGGCCGGGTGCTGCAGCCTTTTCTAGTGCCTGCGCCAATTCACTGATATATATGTTGAAGAGTGGAGCTTAAGCTGCATCCCTGTCTCACCCACGACCCTGTGTGAAGAAATGTGTGCATTTTTGCCAATTTTAACCGCACACTTGATGTTTTGTGTACATGGATTTTATAATGTCGTATGTTTTACCCCCAACACCACTTTCCATCCATTTGTATAGCAGACCCTCATGCCAAATTGAGTCAAAGGCTTTTTTGAAATCAACAAAGCATGAGAAGACTTTGCCTTTGTTTTGGTTTGTTTGGTTGTCAATTAGGGTGTGCTGGGGAAAAAAAGACAATTTGACATTTGCTCAGTACATTGTTTTCGTTGAGGAAATGTACGAGTCTGCTGTTAATGATAATGCAGAGGATTTTCCCAAGGTTACTGTTGACGCATATTCCACGGTAGTTATTGGGGTCAAATTTGTCTCCACTTTTGTGGATTGGGGAATCAGTCCTTGGTTCCAATTTTTGGTGAAGATGCCAGAGCTAAGGATGATGTTAAAGAGTTTTAGTATAGCCAATTGGAATTTGTTGTCTGTATATTTGATAATATACATAATATACCGGGGCAAACTACCTGCCCTCCAGGACACCTACACCACCTGATGTTACAGGAAGGCCATAAAGATAATCAAGGACATCAACCACCCGAACCACTGCCTGTTCACCCCGCTATCATCCAGAAGGCGAGGTCAGTACAGGTGCATCAAAGCTGGGACCGAGAGACTGAAAAACAGCTTCTATCTCAAGGCCATCAGACTGTTAAACAGCCACTACTAACATTGAGTGGCTGCTGCCAACACACTGTCATTGACACTGACCCAACTCCAGCCACTTTAATAATGGGAATTGATGGGAAATGATGTAAATATATCACTAGCCACTTTAAACAATGCTACCTTATATAATGTTACTTACCCTACATTATTCATCTCATATGCATACGTATATACTGTACTCTACATCATCGACTGCATCCTTATGTAATACATGTATCACTAGCCACTTTAACTATGCCACTATGCCACTTTGTTGCAGCTGCAGGAGTTGTGACCCGTTTTTTGTTTGTTATGTTGTCATAGTTGTGCCCAGTGGGGGCATATGTAGGAGGGAATGCTGTCAACTGCAGGCAGGTGTTTGTCCCCCTGTGTGCTGAGGGTGTCAGGTTCTTGTCTGGTTCTGGCATTTAGGTCGCCACAATCTATCTATCTATCTATCTATCTATCTATCTATCTATCTATCTATCTATCTATCTATCTATCTATCTATCTATCTATCTATCTATCTATCTATCTATCTATCTATCTATCTATCTATCTATCTATCTATCTATCTATCTATCTATCTATCTATCTATCTATCTATCTATCTATCTATCTATCCCCCAAAAACACAGAATGATCCCCATAGCCGCCCTACCGCCCCGCCTGTCGATTGGCCCATGGGAGAATACCACAAATAGAGCATTCAATTTGCTCCACATCGAATCACAAGAGGCTGAGAGAGGCATAGTGTCACAGGGAATCTGCTTTATATTCAAATAACGCTGTTGGCTCTCCTTCAAAACCAAGAGTACATGGTGGAAGCCCCACAGACACAGACTTGAACTTTACCGTTTTTCCTCAAGTTATTACCATGTATGGCCCTGTCCCTATAGTTTTAGACAGCGTCCTCTCCTTGTCTCCTTTCCTTAGGGCCCACTGATCTGAAAGGACTTGATAGGTGAAAGTGATATTGTGGAACTGGGAAACCTGTCCCAGTCGTTGCACCTATCAGTGCTCATGAAGGAAAGGACATAAGGAAAGAAATACATTTGAGAGTATTGGGACGTGGCCAATGTATTCCTCCATATACCAAGGCAGTCACAGTGCATGTTTTGCAATAAACAGTTATGCACTTGAGATGGCAAGGATATTTACATCTCAAGTCCATGCAAAAGGTCCAGAGTGAGTCTTGTAGAAGGCCTCTTTACCTAGTAGTATTCATATGGTCAGGCAGTATACAGTATCTTACCAGTTCAGATGAAGGAAAGTTCCAGAGGAGGAGATGGAGGTTCAGTTTGGGATCAGACAAACATGGAGGACAACGGACACTGTGAGGTATGGGCTGGCTGGCCTGCTTCTATATGTAAACTTTCCCTCATAGCCTCCAGCAAGGTGACCAGCCCAGCCCAGCCCAACCCAGACTAGCCCTCGGTGGAAGAAGCACCCTCCCCATAGCCACCCCAGTCCCTGTCAGGTACAGGCAGGCCTGATGGAGGCAGAAGGGCGTGAAGGGAGAGAGGAGCGAGGAGAGAGGATCAGGAGGAACAGCCAATCCCGCTAGTGATTGTTGACGTGGTGACTGAAGGAGGCGGGGCTGACCTCACTGAGGTACCAAATAACAAGTGTTGTGTGGGTGTGTCTATGTGTGTGTGTGTGTGTGTGTGTGTGTGTGTGTGTGTGTGTGTGTGTGTGTGTGTGTGTGTGTGTGTGTGTGTGTGTGTGTGTGTGTGTGTGTGTGTGTGTGTGTGTGTGTGTGTTTGGTGTGCGCGTGTGTGCGTGTGTGTGTGTGTGTGTGTGTGTGTGTGTGTGTGTGTGTGTGTGTGTGTGTGTGTGTGTGTGTGTGTGTGTGTGTGTGTGTGTGTGTGTTTCACAAAGGGACTTTTGTGGAAGTGATTATCTAAGCACTTCCCCTGACCCAATGTACATTTTATATCAATACTTTTTATGCAACCAACTGACGTATCCTGGGCTGCATGACCATTAAAAATGTCATTATTGATTGCGGAGAAACCACAAGCCACATGCCCTTGGTCCCATGCTTTGTCTACAGTACCTAACAAACAGACACTGAATAAGATTTGTCTTACAACATGCTTTACAGCCAGGCAGAATGGTGCTTTAACAAGTTTAACAAGGGCCCAGTTTTTCTAAACTTATCTGGATTTTGCCTATCGGATAGGATTAAATGCATAGAAATAGAATGAATAGGACAGATGTATCATTGACTTGAATGGGGACTCCGCTCTATTCATTCTGTTTCTAGGCATTTTTTATATTTCTGCGCATCGCTTTTGAAAAACTGGGCCCTGATGTCCGGTTTTGATCATAGAATAGAGCCGTGTAATCTTTGACCATCTTTTCATCCCAATGAGCAGCATTACACGCCCGTAGGGATAAGAGTGCACGGCACTTCTTTCTGTCTCAGGCAAAACAACAGACCTCCTCTGCCGGGCTGCTTCTCTCCCTCCCCTTCTAAAAGCCTCCCCTTCCCTCTGTGCCCCCACAGACCCATAATCCACACCAACAATCCCAGCCCCTAATGGAAAATATGGCCTGACCCTCTCCACTGATGTGGTCAATGCAGCCAGTAATGGGTCCACATTGCCTTGCAGCTAAAACCAATCATGAATGGGGTGAAATGGAACTTTAACCGTGTTGGTCTGTCTCTTGTGTCACGTGTCGTATGTGGTCTTCCTTTAGTAATGCCAGTGTCCGTATATACAGAGGAATAGTCCTTTCAACTTCTAATCAAACGCAACATTCACTGACGCTATTCACCTCCTCAATAGATTGTTGTTTTTGCGACATCATTTCTCAACGAGCGATTTGTAGATTTGTCAGTGTTCTATAAGTCATTATAAACAGGGTGGTTTGAGCCCTGAATGCTGATTGGCTGACAGCCGTGGTATATCAGACAGTATACCACTGGTATGATAAACCATTTATTTTTAATGCTCTAATTACGTTGGTAACCCATTTATAACAGGAATAAGGCACCTCAGGGGTGTAACGTCGTTCTTCGTTTGTAGAAAGAGAGTCGGACCGAAATGCAGCGTGGTGGTTACTCATGACTTTAATGGAAAAAGTGACACATGAAATAACTATACAAAATACAAAACAACAAACGGAACGTGAAACCTAAATACAGCCTATCTGGTGAAACTACACAGAGACAGGAACAATCACCCACGAAATACACAGTGAAACCCAGGCTACCTAAATACGGTTCCCCATCAGAGACAACAAGAATCACCTGACTCTGATTGAGAACCGCCTCAGGCAGCCAAGCCTATACTAGACACACCCCTAATCAACCATAATCCCAAAGCCTACAAAAAACCCAATACGACAATACAATAAACCCATGTCACACCCTGGCCTGAACAAAATATATAACGAAAACACAAAATACAATGACCAAGGCGTGACAAGGGGTTTGTGGTAAATGGCCAATATACCACGACTAAGACCAGCCCTTAACCGTGATATATTAGCTATATACCACACCCCCTTGGGTGTAATTGTTTAAATAACATATCCTATACAGTACAAGTTACACTAATCAAATCAAATGACCACATTGATGGAAAATCCATCCATGGTTAGAATTAGTGATGATATCAGACATGTGGGTTATACGGTTTAGTGCTATGTGATGACATCAGACATGAAGGTCAGGACAGAGACTATAACCAGCCAAAGTACCGCAGCACCATGGATACAGGACAGGGGTTATAACCAGCCAGAGTACTGCATCACCATGGATACAGGACAGAGATTATGACCAGCCAAAGTACCGCACCACCATGGATACAGGACAGAGATTATAACCAGCCAGAGTACTGAACCACCATGGATACAGGACAGAGATTATAACCAGCCAGAGTACTGCACCACCATGGATACAGGACAGAGATTATAACCAGCCAGAGTACTGCACCACCATGGATACAGGACAGAGATTATAACCAGCCAGAGTACTGCACCACCATGGATACCAGCCAGACAGAGATTATAACCAGCCAGAGTACTGCACCACCATGGATACAGGACAGAGATTATAACCAGCCAGAGTACTGCACCACCGTGGATACAGGACAGAGATTATAACCAGCCAGAGTACTGCAGCACCATGGATACAGGACAGAGATTATAACCAGCCAGAGTACTGCACCACCATGGATATAGGACAGAGATTATAACCAGCCAAAGTACCGCACCACCATCGATACAGAACAGGGATTATAACCAGCCAGAGTACTGCACCACCATGGATATAGGACAGAGATTATAACCAGCCAGAGTACTTCATCACCATGGATACAGGACAGAGATTATAACCAGCCAGAGTACTGCACCACCATGGATATAGGACAGAGATTATAACCAGCCAGAGTACTGCACCACCATGGATACAGGACAGAGATTATAACCAGCCAGAGTACTGCACCACCATGGATATAAAACAGGAGTACTTATAACAGGACAGCCAGCCAGAGTACTGCACCACCATCGATATAACCAGAAAGTACAGGGGTTATAACCAGCCAGAGTACTACAAACAGCATCACCATGGATATAGGACAGAGATTATAACCAGCCAGAGTACTGCATCACCATGGATACAGGACAGAGATTATAACCAGCCAGAGTACTGCACCACCATGGATATAAAAACAGAGAGATTATAACCAGCCAAAGTACAGAGATTATAAACAGCCAGCACCACCATGGACATAGATAAAGAACAGGGGTTATAACCAGCCAGAGTACTGCGCCACCATGGATATAGGACAGAGATTATAACCAGCCAGAGTACTGCATCACCATGGATACAGGACAGAGATTATAACCAGCCAAAGTACCGCAGCACCATCGATACAGGACAGGGATTATAACCAGCCAAAGTACTGCATCACCATGGATATAGGACAGAGATTATGACCAGCCAGAGTACTGCACCACCATGGATACAGGACAGAGATTATAACCAGCCAAAGTACCGCAGCACCATCGATACAGGACAGGGATTATAACCAGCCAAAGTACTGCATCACCATGGATATAGGACAGAGATTATGACCAGCCAGAGTACTGTACCACCATGGATACAGGACAGAGATTATAACCAGCCAGAGTACTGCACCACCATGGATATAGGACAGAGATTATAACCAGCCAAAGTACCGCAGCACCATCGATACAGGACAGAGATTATAACCAGCCAGAGTACTGCACCACCATGGATATAGGACAGAGATTACAAACAGCCAGAGAACTGCACCACCATGGATATAGGACAGAGATTATAACCAGCCAGAGTACTGCATCACAATGGATATAGGACAGAGATTATAACCAGCCAGAGTACTGCACCACCATGGATATAGGACAGAGATTATAAACAGCCAGAGTACTGCACCACCATGGATATAGGACAGAGATTATAACCAGAGAGTACTGCACCACCATGGACATAGGAATAAACAGCCAGAGTACTGCACCACCATGGATACAGGACAGAGATTATAACCAGACAGAATACTGCACCACCATGGATATAGGACAGAGATTATAAACAGCCAGAGTACTGAACCACCATGGACATAGGACAGAGATTATAAACAGCCAGAGTACTGCACCACCATGGATATAGGACAGAGAATATAACCAGCCAGAGTACTGCACCACCATGGACATAGGACAGAGATTATAAACAGCCAGAGTACTGCACCACCATGGATATAGGACAGAGATTATAACCAGCCAGAGTACTGCATCACCATGGATATAGGACAGAGATTATAACCAGCCAGAGTACTGCACCACCATGGATATAGGACAGAGATTATAAACAGCCAGAGTACTTCACCACCATGGATATAGGACAGAGATTATAACCAGCCAGAGTACTGCACCACCATGGATAAAGGACAGAGATTATAACCAGCCAGAGTACTGCACCACCATGGATACAGGACAGCATGACAGAGATTATAACCAGCCAGAGTACTGCACCACCATGGATAAAGGACAGAGATTATAACCAGCCAGAGTACTGCACCACCATGGATATAGGACAGAGATTATAACCAGCCAGAGTACTGCACCACCATGGATACAGGACAGAGATTATAACCAGCCAGAGTACTGCACCACCATGGATACAGGACAGAGACTATAACCAGACAGAGTACTGCACCACCATGGATAAAGGACAGAGATTATAACCAGCCAGAGTACTGAACCACCATGGATACAGGACAGCATGACAGAGATTATAACCAGCCAGAGTACTGCACCACCATGGATAAAGGACAGAGATTATAACCAGCCAGAGTACTGCACCACCATGGATAAAGGACAGAGATTATAACCAGCCAGAGTACTGCACCACCATGGATATAGGACAGAGATTATAACCAGCCAGAGTACTGCACCACCATGGATAAAGGACAGAGATTATAACCAGCCAGAGTACTGTGGAGTGCAGCTAGTGGAAGCACTAGTGGTAGTCTGTAATATCTGTCTCTTCCATTAAGGATCTGCAGAGGGCACAGTAGAGAGAGGGGACTTTGTCTCCCTTTGTGTTTAGATGGATAAAGCTACATGTACCATGCTCTAGGGTCTCTCTCTCTGTGTTCTACTCTCTCCTTTCCCTCCTCTCTCTCTCTTTTCTCCTCTCTCTCTTTGACTGTCTTCTCGTAGGCTATCTGAAGCATACATCACTTGTTTTGAGATGATTAATGACTGTGCACATTTTGCTGGTAGTTGAGGGAGATCTGTGTGTGTGTATGTGTGCCTGTTTATACCTGCGCTGTTGATCCTGGGGTCAATAGAAACACTTTGTCTAATACTGCCGACACATAGTGTGATATAAATTGAACTTGACCCCGTCAGTTGAACTGGCACCCGGAGCATCTCACCCACATGTACAGAGGGAGGTGGCATGTTCTCAGCCGTAGGTCTTCAATCTCATAGCTTGGTGACCGGGACGACTATACAAACACTGTAGAATACATCACAGAAGGGCCCAAGTAAGAGGCTTCTAATCATACTGTACGTATCACCATTCACCACCCACAGTGAGCACTTAAAGCTTGAGACTGGGACACATGTTTATCCCTGACAAGTAGGCTACAGACCACACACACAGGCACCAAATGCACAAGAAATGACACACAAATGCCTGCACTTGCACACTCCTGCACTGACTGGCTGTAAGCTAAAGCTGCCAGTTGTGGTGACAAAGGACACAAGATACCCAGGGTGGCCTTAGCCACTGTGTGTGTGTGTGTGTGTGTGTGTGTGTGTGTGTGTGTGTGTTTGTGTGTGTGTGTGTGTGTGTGTGTGTGTGTGTGTGCGTGCGTGCGTGGTGTGCGTGCGTGCGTGCGTGCGTGCGTGCGTGTGTGTGTGTGTGTGTGTGTGTTGACAGTGGCACATCAAGCATTACAGAGGCTAGAGGCAAAGAAAGTCACCAGACCCTCAGAGATGGCCCTTTGCAACCCTGGCACTACACATTAAACTCTGCAGCAGCTTGGGTGTAGGCCTCGGGTGTAGGCCTATGGACTGCACTGGGCGTCTTTAGTTAAGCATAGACGTAATGTGCTTTTAATAGAAAATAAAATAAAGAGGCGAGGGTAGGGCAGGGCAGGGCAAGGGAGGGAGGGCAGGGGAGGGGTAGGGAGGGACTTACCACAGACAAGCTGGACCACTGGGATCAGGACATGGGCAGTGGTTGTGTTTGGAGGAGGGGGAGCTAGGTGGCTGACAGACAAGTTCAGATCATCAGCTCCAGCGGGACCAGCATCAACCCATTCTAGAGAGAGGAGGAAAACACAAGAACCATTAAGAATACATTTCAAACTGTTACCATTTTTTTTTTATTACAGAAAAATGTGAATATTCATGACTGAAACGCAGTACTGTAAAATAGAGCATACGGTAAAATAAATAATTTCAGCCCACATGAAAAAATGCTTCAGTTTACAAGAGAGTACTACAGTACTTACTATATAATTTTGTAGTAAACTGTAGTATACTGTAGAATACTATACCACACACTGAAGTATGCCTCGATCATGTGTAGTATTACTATATCATGTTGTAGTACATCGTAGAATACTATAGTAAATACTACAGTATACTATATTCAACAAAATCACTACAGTAAATACTACAGTAACTACAGTACCACATTTGCATACAGTATAACCTGCCCATTCCCCTCCCCCATGTCTCAATTTGTGCCAACCATAAGTAAGAAGCCAACCAACATTTTTTTCTTGAGGCCCCTCAACGGCCGATTTTATTCCTTGAGGCCCCTATAATTTTGCACAACAAACCCAAGTTAGACAGGCCCAATGGGCTAAAACTGGACCAGCCCATCTGGCATTTGCCCGAAATGCCAGATGGTCAGTCCGCCCTGGCTAAAAGGCAGAACAAACACCATATGTGGACCTACACCATTAGTGTATGCATAAATGGCTTTCATCATTAGTAAACTCAACAAAAACTCAAATTAGTAGCATTCGCTTATGCTGCAAATAACAGCCTACTTATATTGTGTGTGTGTGTGTGTGTGTGTGTGTGTGTGTGTGTGTGTGTGTGTGTGTGTGTGTGTGTGTGTGTGTGTGTGTGTGTGTGTGTGTGTGTGTGTGTGTGTGTGTGTGTGTGTGTGTGTGTGTGTGTTGATTATCAGCCTAATGGGTAATGTCAGAAGATCATGCTGTTCTTACCAAAGAGGGGTCCAGGAAATCTCCTTGCTGTTCTCCTCCATGTCATGGGACCCTGTCTTATCCCACATTCCAGAATAACATGGAAGATTCCACGTCTCCACTTCAAATCCACCCGGAGACTAGAGAAAGAGTCAAACATTTGCAGGCAGGGGTTAAATGTGAGTTTTGATTGAACATGGACTATCTCAATCAACCGCTTTTCCATTATTATTTCTGATTTCCCTATTGGACCCCTGTTGCCGCTGAAACACTTTAGATAGAATTAACCACAATATAGATGATGAAGTTGTCTCAGATCTTGATTAGAAAAGTCGGCTAGACAGTGGGGAGGTCAGCGGATGTCATCAACATCAATGGCACATAACGCAATGATAACCTGCCACTCTGAGGGTGGTTTAGGCAAGTCGTGTGTTCAATGTGCTTGGCCTGCCAAAGGAAAGGAGTCATTTTACCACTGTGGCTGCTGTTTCAACAGGATAACAGTGCCCTCTGTTGGTCGCTGTGTTCAAATACAACTCACTGTTGGACTGAGGACAGAAATGCTCTGAATGCAATATGCTATTACATCAGAACGCTTCTTAGCAAAGCCTACCACGATGAATCAGACTGTTTCATATTTTATGACCTCTAAAAGGAAGTCCTGTGCTGTCTGTCTTCTGCCCCTTCTCACTTTCACCACCTTAAAGGGGCAATCTGCAGTTGCTAAAGTTGAAGTCGGAGGTTTACATACACTTCGGTTGGAGTCATTAAAACTTGTTTTTCATCCACTCCACCAACGTTTTTGTTAATGAACTGTAGTTTTGGCAAGTCGCTTAGGACATCTACTTTGTGCATGACACAACTAATCTTTCCAACAATTGTTTACAGACGGATTATTTAATTTATAATTCACTGTATCACAATTCCAGTGGGTCAGACGTTCACATACACTAAATTGACTGTGCCTTTAAACAGCTTGGAAAAGTCCAGAAAATAATGTCATGGCATTAGAAGCTTCTGATAGGCTAATTGACATCATTTGAGTCAATTGGAAGTGTACCTGTGGATGTATTTCAAGGACTACCTTCTAACTCAGTGCCTCTTTGCTTGACATCATGGGAAAATCAAAAGAAATCAGCCAAGAAAAAAAATTGTAGACCTCCACAATTCTGGTTCATCCTTGGGAGAAATTTCCAAACGACTGAAGGTACCACGTTCATCTGTACAAACAATAGTACACAAGTATAAACACCATGGGACCACGCAGCCGTCATACCGCTCAGGAAGGAGACGCATTCTGTCTCCTAAAGATGAACGTACTTTGGTGCAAAAAGTGCAAATCAATCCCAGAACAACAGCAAAGGACCTTGTGAAGATGCTGGAGGAAACAGGTACAAAAGTATCTATATCTACAGTAAAACGAGTCCTATATCTACATAACCTGAAAGGTCGCTCAGCAAGGAAGAAGCCACTTCTCCAAAACCGCCATCAAAAAGCCAGACCAAGGTTTGCAACTACACATGGGGATCGTACTTTTTTGGAGAAATGTCCTCTGGTCTCATGAAACAAAAAAATAGATCTGTTTGGTCATAATGACCATCATTATGCTTGGAGGAAAAAGGGGATGCTTGCAAGCAGAAGAACACCATCCCAACCGTGAAGCAAGGGGTGGAAGCATCATGTTGTGGGGGTGCTTTGGAGCAGGAGGGACTGGTGCACTTCACAAAATAGATGGCATCATGAGGAAAGACAATTATGTGGATATATTGAAGCAACATCTCAAGCGTCAGTCAAGGAGTTAAGCTTGGTCGCAAATGGGTCTTCCAAATGGACAATGACCCCAAGCATACTTCCAAAGTTGTGGCAAAATGGCTTAAGGACAACAAAGTCATGGTATTGGAGTGGCCTTCACAAAACCCTGACCTCAATCCTATAGAAAATGAGTGGGCAGAACTGAAAAAGCGTGTGCCAGCAAGGAGGCCTACAAACCTGACTCAGTTACACCAGCTCTGTCAGGAGGAATGGGCCAAATTCACCCAACTTATTGTGGGAAGCTAGTTGAAGGCTGCCTGACACGTTTGACCCAAGTTAAACTATTTAAAGGCAATGCTACCAAATACTAATTGAGTGTTCTGACCCACTGGGAATGTGATGAAAGAAATAAAAGCTGAAATAAATCATTCTCTCTACTATTATTCTGACATTTCATATTCTTAAAATAAAGTGGTGATCCTAACTGACCTTTACTAGGATTAAATGTCAGAAATTGTGTGAAACTGAGTTTAAATGTATTTGGCTAAGGTGTATGTAAACTTCTGACTTCAACTGTACATTTTTGGACATATGGACGTATGATATGTACCCATTGATTCTTGAATAACATAACTTATAGATTCCTTATGAGCTTAGTTCAACTACCGTACTACATCAAAACCACAAAATATAAACTTCTTTTACTCCAATGTTTGTAAACATTGTACTTGTAAACAAACAGTGCATGCTTAAAACTATAATGTTGATATCTTGGTTGGTCGATCCTTGCATCTATATCTCTGTCTATGAATTTGAAAGTGGAAACATTATCATTTTTCAAATAATTATCATTATTTCAACTGTGGATTGCCCCTTTAAAGTAATCATCTACCTCTTTATTTCATCCCTCCATTTTCTCCCTCTTTCAACCTCTTGCTGAGAGAAATATCCCTGCTCTCTAATTGTACGTTGCTTTTTACATCAACACCGTAAAGGCCACTAGTAAGAGTATATTAGTGATGATAATAACCATGTTGGTTTAAGTAATGAAATATGGCTGTTAGTATGTGTAACTTTACCCTGTGAACCATACAGTCATAAGGGCTGCAGTATAACTTGACACTGTTTAACCTCCAGGGCTTTCTGACAACAACCGTCACAAGGGCTGCGGTATCAACCAAAATGCGATGCTTTGAAATGAGACTGAGTTCCATAAGACTAAATAGTGTGTATAACATGATTTCCATTTCAGTCTGAGGCGAATGCCCTGTTCCGGTCTACTCAACTAATTCTAGAATACAGGCAGAAATACAACAGCTCAAAGAGAGTACTGAGATGTCTGCCTTCGTCTCTGATCCTATTCTACATCTATAGGTGTGTATAGTTAATATGTACTGTCGCTAACCTGGAAGTGCAGATGGTTTGCACAAGGTTGTTTCAACAACAACTTTGCCGTGTGCGTGTCAACTGAGACGGCCAGACAATCCATTCTCTCCAGAAATGCTTGTGTACCAAACAGGGACAGACAATGCTTGCATAGACACATGACAAAACAGCATCACCGATTGGATGAAGACAAATTATATTTTACACATCCTCGTCCCCTGAGTATTCTGTGCTTCGTACTCATCTTTACCCCCCTCCCTTCCCAAAGAGGGAGCGATCAGGGAGAGTGGCTCGGCTTACTGTAAGAAGCTTCAGTGACAATCATCAGTTGCTCTTTCAACTCCGTGTGCTGCACCTGCAGACGATTAGGAGGAAATGTGTCTAAAGGAAACAGTGAGCCGTCTATAATCCTCCTGTCAACATCATAAAACTGACTAATGGTTGTCAAACCAGGTTATGGAGGGAAGGAGGGAGAGAGAGAGGGAGAGAGAGAGAGAGAGAGAGAGAGAGAGAGAGAGAGAGAGAGAGAGAGAGAGAGAGAGAGAGAGAGAGAGAGAAAGAAAAAGAGAGAGATCGAGAGATGAGAAAGAGAGAGGAAGAGAGAGAAGGACAAACAGAGAGAGATTGTTTTTCTCCGAGACAGAAATATCTCTATTTCCCAGGCCATAACTCTCCTCTGTGTGGCCAGTGAACAGAGAGAGGACTCAGGTTTCTCTCTCAGGCCTGAGTATCACTTACACTACATCCTGTCATGAGTTATGGTGCAAATGGGTGCAGGAGGAATAGAATAGAATACAACCTGATGAGCCTATTGAACACAGAGGTGTGGTAATGAGAAGCTATCATCCCTAACGTCCAACAATGGGTAAGTAAAGTCCTTCCTTCCTTATTGTTGACAGGACAATACACATTTACACTAGAAGGTGCTAGCACGCACACACAACCATTATTATTATATTATATTATATTATTATTATTATTATTATTATTATTATTATTATTATTATTATTATTATTATTATTATTATATTACACAACCACACACACACCACTTACACGTCAGATCTGTCAAAATGTCCTCAATTTCCATACGGCTGCGTTTTCTGTTCCATTTGGGGCCCTGAGTTCTATAAGCCATCATCATCAGTTTTCCTCCTTACACCTGATAAAAACAGCTCATGTCAGCTCCTTGTTGTAGAACCATATGGGAGTAAATGGAACTGCCAAAACCCTGAGGCATGTACACAGCAGGTATGTTTCAGAGCTGCAGTACTATGGAAGCATAGAGCAGATACTGAACATAGATTACAACATGATACGCCTCCACTGCAAACACCTGCACACTTCAGAGAGTTATTATGACATTTGAACTACTCTTACGATTTCAATGAAAGTCACATTATTGAGCTGCATTTCCCACACTCGTTAAAAAACATGAATCCATCCTATTGAGAGGTTGACAATGGAACAATAAGACACAGTACTGCCTGAATGGCAGGTTCTGGATCTTGAATGTCTTTTGAACTCTGCTGTCCTACTGTACAGACAGAGGGTTACTGAGAAGTCAAGGATACAACGTCCGCATCCTTGTGTTCTTACTCCAAACAACAGTCGTTGGATTGTTAACAAAGACGTGTGAAGCTTGTAAGGGGGAAAAATGTCAACATTTATTTGTCTCTGTTTGTTTCTAGTACAAGTAGCTATGCATCTAATAAAACAAGATGCCATGAGAATATTTGTACAATCACCACCAGTGATGTTTGAAATTAGTCAAGATGACCCCAACAAACCGGTATCACATGCAGGTCACAGTAGTTACAATGTACTGGTTCTAACTGGCTAGTAAAAGCACAGTCGTATGTATACAGAACAATATTTATTTGAGGGACTACATCAACACACTCAGCCCTCCCTCCTAACTAGATTCAAAACAGGAAGTCCAACCAGACAGCCAGCAGAGCACATCCTGTCCATCCTCAGTACCAGTCAGCATGCCTTCCCTCTAAACCCTGTTTACAGAAGGGAATGCAGTGAGGCCATGGCTTTGATTCAATTTAGCAGGTAATTACACTATCTGGTAAGGCAATTATCCTGTGTGCAACATAATTCCATTTGCTAGCTAATGGTGCTCCCACAACCTCCACAGTACAGGGGACAATGCATTTCTAAGAGGGAAGTAGGGATACTGTTTTGTACCTACTGTTGGAGCATCTGTGGGCTAATTAGGTCAAAGCCTATGAAAACAACAGCCTAAAAGAACAACAAAACACGAGTCAGCCTGGTACAAACAACCACCACTGCACCCGAGCATAAATTTACTTTTTATTTTAAACTTTCAAATGAGGTGAGACTGCCATGCCCAGAGAGCAGGATACCCATGTTTCAAAGACCAAAATAGAGGTGAGATAATGGACCTCTTTTAGACTGAGCTTAGTCTGGGTAGATGAAATCCATGTGGCCTTGCTGGCTGATTTTAATCCCCTGCTTCTTTCTCTCCCTCCCTGCCTCCCTCTGAGCAGACTCACCAGAGCCATGGGCTACATGGAGGAACAAGGGCCAGGCAAGCAGGCGTCTTTGAACAGCAGCCAAGGAGGAAAAAGGGAAGAGAGCTTCTCAGGATCACTGGGCTGTATGCAATGCCAACTGTCTTGAATATCTATGACCTGGGATTGATTAAAACTGCAATATGGTGTAAACTTATCCAGGGTCGTAATTCATCAGACGTCGGAAATTAGAGGAAGCTAGATAAAGTCCCGTTCTGAATAGGAAAGAGTGGTGCTTACCTTGACCTGGGAGAGGGAGGGATGGACAGATGAGGAGAGTCACAGGGATGGAGAGTAGAGGGTCCAGGCAGGGAAGGGGTCTGGGTAGGTCCCAATGGGGTAGTCCAGGAGAGGGAACGAGAGAGGAGTAGAGAGGAGAGGAAGGACAGGGAATAGGGAGACAGGGAGGTGAAACGTAAACGCTACTCTCTCCCTTTCTCTCTCTCACACACACACCCAAACACACACTCACACAGCCTACAGAAAGGTACTAACACAAGCAGTTACTCCCAGGATGGGAGAGAGAGTGTCTTACCCATCCACAGACACTCAAAAACAGAGAACAAGAGTAAGACCCGGCCCACTCTCTCCTACTGGCCCAATGAGAGGCAGCTGTAAAACTGCACAACCCAATGAGAGACGTTGAAGGCAGGGCCAATAAGTGCAATGACTCATCTGACCAATCAGAGAAATTGCCTTTGGACTCTTAGAAACCCCCTCTCTCTTAATGACAGATTTTGGAAGGTGCACTTAGCCTGTGTGAGTGATTTAAGACCCTGACCTGGGACATATTAGAGTGATTAGATTATGATGCACCTAAACCAGTGTGATAACACAATAGGCAGCATTCTTCCCTACACCACTAGCTGAGATCCAGTCAGGTGCTGTACTGCATGCTACAGTCATTCTCATGTACGGCTACCCTCTTAAAGGAGGTTATGCATGACATGTTGCATTATTTCTGAAAACAGAACACACACAGTCGTGCACACACAGACACACACACAGGAATGCATGCATACACACGTACAGAGTTGATTGTTAAAGAGGGAGGAGAGGTGGAACCTCTGATTCAGCAGTATTTCAGCCCTCTAATAAAACACAGCTGACAGGCTGTGCTGTAGAGGATGTTCCTCCTCTATACTGGACAGGAGATGGCTATAAAAGATTCATAGAAAATGGGAGGGGAACGATGGGCACAGAGGGGAAATATAGGCAGGGTTTACCAGCTGCGATGAAATGAGTGTGGGTCACTGTGGATAATATACAGGATATTGCCACAGTCAAACCAAGGTAACAGGAAAATGTTGTGGAAATGATGTCCTAAGACTTATTTCCCTCTCTGTCCGATTCCTTATAACCACTGATCTGAAAGAGATGGATAGTTCCTGGTTGAAAGCACAGAATACATTCATGGGTGAAAGTGATACAGCAGAATGGCCGCCACCGTATGCATGCATGCTATCCTTTCACATCAGGGTCTGGTTCTCAAAGGAGGTGACACAGAAGGAAGAGCTTCCTCTGGGAAACAGCACCAGACGCAGACAGGTCTTGGATGGATCCAGAATTTGCAGTGAGGCCTTCCTCACAGCGATGGCTGTGATGTCCATGAAATCAAGGCACACTGTTAGACTGCCTTGGGATAACTGCATGACAACCAAATCCCCAGATATGTGTTTATGGGTTCTGTAGAGGGCACAGAAGATATCTCATGACTCTCTAAATCACATAACATTTAAAGTGCTGTGACAATGGACTGATTCTCTCCATGTAGCCTGAGGCAGTTTATTTTTTTTTTTAAACCAACCACATGATAATCAAATTGGTCATGCCATACTTTGAGAACTATTTATACAAGTAGTAAATATGTTATAAATACCTAACAAATCCCACAAAAGAACCCAGTTTGAAAAATAAGTAGGCAAATGCACAATAGGTTTATGTGACATGCGCACTGGATAGTCAGTCACCACTCCATTGCTGTGCCCTCATTTATAGCACCAAAGGTCAAACTCAGATTGCAAATGTTTGCTGAAGTTTGTTTATGATATTGCAGGCGTTTTCAAGCATATTCATACTGCTAGACGTATTCCAAATGTGTATATAAAAGATCACACGTGACGCGAAAATAAAGTTGACAAACATTCGCATACGTTTTCTCCTCATACCATAACAACGTTACTTTATTCAGTTACATTGTAACGCCGACATGTAGCCTACTCTCCAAATATTTAATATGGACGTTAACACTAAGGGGATTCGTTTATCTGGCCAGGTTAACCCGATGGAGGGAGTTTGTATCGGGTGAAGGTGACTGCATTCGTTTTGGAACAGGGCGGCCTGACGGGCGTGAGCCGGTTCTAAACAAACGTGAAGTAATTAAGCAATTGGAGTGATACATCGGATTAGTGATGAGTCGGATTCTGTGCAAAAGTGATTGCGATAAAAACGCTTTATTTGCCTTCCCAATGAAAACTAGTTTGAACATACAAACATTTATTTTTATGGAAAAGAGATGTTGTATGTTTCGGGACGATTGGCCGAGGGGGGCAGATTGCTGTTTGATTTGAGACGGGCGCTCCTCCTTCCCTCCCCGCTTTCCCCCGATGACATGATGCGCCATTGCTTGGTTCAACCCGGACCAGGAAAATAGAACTCCCTGATTTCACAGCGCGCGACAGTGAGGTCCAATGATTATCGATGGGGCAATGTTCAGTTGCGTGCTCAGTAGAATGCTCTATGTTTTGTGTAGGGTGTTTGTCTTTATTCATTAAATGTTCATGTGATATTATGTCCTAATATATTGGAATACAGTATGTAGCCTATTTGCCATTGATATTGAAACTAGTGAGTGTTGAGTGTTATACTAATGTTAATTGATTAAATACATATTAAGGTGCATTTAGGAGTATCTCCGTTCAATCATCTGAAACTACAGCCCCCATAGTTCCTTGCAAAATCTCACAGACTCAGTTGCTCTGAAATGCATTAAACTGGACAACAGCGCGCATACGAGTTCAGTCGGGGAAGAATTTAGAGGTAGGTTTTACCTACTTTCCTCGTCAATGTATAAAGTTGTATGTACATTGTTTAAAACTCAATTATGTGTGTCAACTTCAGCTAGCTAACAAGTTCACCAATGTTCCCTGCAAAAATATAATATTAACTCGCATGATGTAGCTAATATTAGCTAGATAATGTCAGCTACTGTAGACAGTTAACGTTAGCTAAATTGTCTAGGCTAGTTGATGGTAGCTGTAGCGAGCTCTCTGACATTGTTCACTAGCAAAGGGTTTATCAAAATAAGCTCAGCTACCTCTTCCAGACAAGCTTAGCTACCTTTAACTAACGTTAGGTATTCCAGACTGGAATCTGGTTAGCTAACGTAACTAGTTAGCTAACATTGAATATGGATCGTGCCAGCCGTGCGTGCAGAACTTGCACCCCTGTTTTAGTGAATACTTTTAAAAGTAACTATGTCTGGTCTCGCATGCATTGCAATTACGTGCATTGCAATTACAAAGCTATTTAACTATGGTAAACTGAAATGCAATAGCTGGTCAAGAGGTAGACGTTACAAAAGTCGTTCGTTGTGAATCTATTTTTGGAGTGTGTCAACCCCAAGTTAGTAAATCAGTCCAACAGAGAACAACAAAATTATAATACACTGACTGCACCCAAATAATACTCGTGACCTGACAGCTCAGATCTGTTTGGGTTGTTGTGTACCATGGTTATAATACGTGTGATTTGATGTCCCTGGAAAGGGGCGGCAGCGTAGCCTAGTGGTTAGAGCGTTGGACTAGTAAGCCTAGTGGTTAGAGCGTTGGACTAGTAACCGGAAGGTTGCAAGTTCAAATCCCCGAGCTGACAAGGTGACAAAATCTGTCGTTCTGCCCCTGAACAGGCAGTTAACCCACTGGGCCATCATTGAAAATAAGAATTTGTTCTTAACTGACTTGCCTGGTTAAATAAAGGTAAAATAAAAAACAGCTTTGTACATAGGGAGTTAGGTTAAGCACCATCCCACAAATTAATTAAGAATATAGCATAAAACAAACTTTGAATGACTATTTGCAAACATTCTTGTATTTTTCAGGTTCGCAATGACCAATCATTGTTAATCCATGGAATGGAGCAAAGGTTGACATTATCTCATGCGCAGCACGTTGTGCATGTGGACATGCTGTGAATTATTGGTATGAAAATAGCTGCAGGTAGGACTTTACCGCCATGTTCGTCATTGTGAAAGGTTTCCCTCTCACCCCCTCTGTAATGTGTAACACTGGATCCTCTGTGGAAGGGAATAGTTCTAACAGGAATCTCTACTTGCTTAGAACATCTGAATTGGTGGTTTAGGCCATACTCTCTGGTTTCTATGAAAATTCCTATAGCAAGCCTCTTCACTATAGCAATACCACTTAGTCATTTGATACAGTCAGAGGTAGACTTGGGACTCCAGTGTCCACTGTCAGGCCTCTACCATGGTGAACAAAGACGCTATGGTGAGTGGGGACAGGGCTGTGGAGGAAGAGGCTGAACTTGACCTGAAGGAGACCTCCCCTGGAGAGCCTGACCCTGAGATGGCTCTTCCCACACCTGAGGACCCCTCAGACGGCCAGACCAAGACCGCACGGACCTGGGAGTTGTCGGTGGTGTTCCTGTGTTTCTATGGGTTTATGGTGCAGCTGAAGCCTGGGGAGCCCTTTATAACACCAAACCTGCTCAGCATGGAGAAGAACTTCACCAGGGAACAGGTCAGTGATGCAGTCATCCCCCTATAACAGATTGGAATGTTGGTGTGGTGTGTTTTGCATGAGTGTGTAGTGTGTGTGCAACTATTCGTGTGTCTGTCTTAAGTTAACCACCGTTTTTAAGGGTGGGTAGATGTGTAGGAGTTAGGGCTGCACGATGAGGGCAAATAATCGAGTTGAGAAATGTTTTTTCTTACCAAATGTTGCGATTTGATGTTAAAGATCAAAATACTAGGGTGAACTGTTGGAATCCTAGAAATGGATTAACTTATATTACAAAGTAGGGCTGGGAATTGCCAGGGACCTCACAATACAATATTATCACTAGCAGAATAGCATGCGAACTTACAGTGAATCTAACAGCAAGGAGGAGGAACTGCACCGCTTGGGGGGAAGCAGCCGCAAGAGGAGAAAAAATGGTGGAAACTATTAAAAACGCCCATTACACGTTTCAAAATATTGCATGCAATATGGATCTCTTGTGATATGGATATTGCACGTCAATATTTTGATTAAGATGTGAATTAAATCATTTTGGAGCACTATTTTTATTTTTTTATTTTTTTTATTTAACCTTTATTTAACCAGGTAGGCTAGTTGAGAACAAGTTCTCATTTGCAACTGCGACCTGGCCAAGATAAAGCATAGCAGTGTGAACAGACAACACAGAGTTACACATGGAGTAAACAATTAGCAAGTCAATAACACAGTAGAAAAAAATGGGCAGTCTATATACAATGTGTGCAAAAGGCATGAGGAGGTAGGCGAATAATACAATTTTGCAGATTAACACTGGAGTGATAAATGATCAGATGGGCATGTACAGGTAGAGATATTGGTGTGCAAAAGAGCAGAAAAGTAAATAAATAAAAACAGTATAAAAACAGTATGGGAATGAGGTAGGCGAAAAAGGGTGAGCTATTTACCTATAGACTATGTACAACTGCAGCGATCGGTTAGCTGCTCGGATAGCTGATGTTTGAAGTTGGTGAGGGAGATAAAATTCTCCAACTTCAAAGATTTTGCAATATAGTTCCAGTCACAGGCTGCAGAGTACTGGAACGAATATGGATCTCAAATGAGGTGTTGGCTTTAGGGATGATCAGTGAGATACACCTGCTGGAGCGCTTGCTATGGATGGGTGTTGCCATCGTGACCAGTGAACTGAGATAAGGCGGAGCTTTACCTAGCATGGACTTGTAAATGACCTGGAGCCAGTGGGTCTGGCGACGAATATGTAGTGAGGGCCAGCCGACTAGAGCATACAAGTCGCAGTGGTGGGTAGTATAAGGTGCTTTAGTGACAAAACGGATGGCACTGTGATAGACTGCATCCAGTTTGCTGAGTAGAGTGTTGGAAGCCATTTTGTAGATGACATCGCCGAAGTCGAGGATCGGTAGGATAGTCAGTTTTACTAGGGTAAGCTTGGCAGCGTGAGTGAAGGAGGCTTTGTTGCGGAATAGAAAGCCGACTCTGGATTTGATTTAGTAGGAAGGATCGAGAAACTTATCTTCACTCTTGCTTAGTAAACAAATATTTTGTTAGTCGTGTCAACTATTGCTATCGGTCTTCTACTGAGTATAAAAATATATATTTTTGTTATTGTACCTTTATTTAACTGACTTGCCTAGTTAAATAAAGGTTAAATGTAAAACATAAAATGATATATATATTTAAAGGCCAGGGCATGTCAGTTCAACCCGAGGCCCAATTGATTTTGAGGGATATGAAAGACAATGTCCTGCGCTGGAGGCTATAGCCTTGTATGACAAGTAGAAGGACAACCCTGATATAAGCTATATCAGCTGACACGTGTTCCATCTGAATTTATACTAGGAGCTTGAACTACAACCGCTCAATCCTAAAATAATTGAACCAGTGTTCCTTAGTCATGGAACCCACTGGACTGTAATAAGGCTATCACAGTGTGAGTGCAGTAACCCCTCCTCAGTATGGTCAAAGTTCACATTCCTACAAATTAGGGCAGTCTCTTTTTCTGATTGGTTACTGTAGGCTTGTCTGGCTCAGTATAAACTAATGAACCTAATGGCCTGAAGTCTGCAGACTCATTGGAAGGTGTCCTTGCCTACAATGTAGCATTAGTTCAAATGAATGGGAGCAGTGAAGGTTTTTGCTCCCCTCATTTCCTGTAGACGGGGATTAACGTTGTTGCATTGGCAAAAGGTGTCAGCACAGCGACAAGGTTATTCTGAACACCATATGAGGCATGTGCATTTGTCAGTGTTCGAGGACTCACAGGAAACTAGCCTAAATATGCAATTTGAGAACACCTGCCGGCACATTTATAGAGCCTTCAGCTGCAACTTTTACAAGGAGAATTGGATTCCACGGAGTCCTCTGTCTCTTCTATGTGGTCTCCCCTCTTATACCCGCCATTCTCTTCCTCCAGGTGACCAATGAGATCAACCCGATCCTGTCCTACTCCTACATGGCGGTGCTGGTGCCAGTCTTCCTCCTGACAGACGTCCTGCGTTACAAGCCCGTCCTGGTCCTCTCAAGCCTCAGCCACGTGGCCATCTGGCTCCTCCTCCTCCTGGGTTCCTCCCTCTTAGAGATGCAGTTCATGGAGTTCTTCTACGGCATCACCATGGCAGCACGCGTGGCTTACTCCTCCTATATATTCTCCCTGGTCACCCCAGAGCTCTACCAACGTGTGGCCAGCTACTCGCGCTCTTGCATCCTCATGGGGGTGTTTGCCAGCTCGGTGCTGGGCCAGGTGCTGATATCCGTGGGCAGGCTCTCCTTCGCCGTGCTCAGTGCTGTCTCCTTGGCCTTGGTGTCCTTCGGCCTGGTGCTCTCCTGCTGCCTGCCCTGGCCCAAGAGGTCCCTGTTCTTCAACAGGGCCCACCATGCTGCCCAGAGGAACCTCCAGGAGCAGGCTGCCGCCCAGTCGGAGCTGGCCAGGATGAAGCAGGGCGAAGCGGGCTTGGGTTCAGGTGACACACCCTCCCTGGCCCCTCTCAGCTCTGGTTCCTCCTGGAGGGACTCTGTGTTTATTCAGATGCTGAAGGAGCTGAGGAACGTGCCGCGGAGACCCAGCCTGAGACTGTGGAGCCTGTGGTGGGTGTTCAACTCCGCTGGCTACTACCTGGTGCTGTTGTACATCCATGTCCTGTGGGACAAGGTGTACCCCGCCACGGAGAACAAACACGTCTACAACGGAGGGGTGGAGGCTGTCTCCACACTACTGGGTGAGGGATCCATTTCCCTAGGTTTTAGTCTGGGTACAAAGGCCCTCCAAAGCCAGGTATACAAGTGTTTTAATGACCAATGTGTAGCATTCACCTGGGTCTTTACTGTCTGACAGGGTTGGAGCCTGTGTTCTCCAAGTCAATGATTCCTACAAAATATTAACACCCCTACAGCAGTTGGCAGAGGTAGTAGTGAGAGCACCATGGTAACATGCTTCAAGGTACATATTTTCTCAGTCAATTGAGTTGTCTTAGACCAGGGTTTCCCCATCTCCAGTTCTCCAGTACCCCCAACACACGTTGTTGTAGCCCCAGGCTAACTCGCCTGATTCAATAGTTGACAAGTAGAATCAGGTGTGCTTGTCTGGGGCCACAACAAAAATGCGCACTGTTGGGGGGACTGGAGTTGGGAAACACTGTTTTAGACTGACCCCTCTCCAATTATTTAATTATGACTGAAATTACATGACCTTAACAGCTGACAAGGACAGGAGACATACAAAGCCCATCAATCTAGGAAGAGGAATTCCCATGAAGCAGAATGTGGTGAGACAACAGAAGACTAACCAGTCACTTTCTGTTGAAAGGTGGTGGAAGATGACAATGTTTTAGATGTTGATCACACAGGGAGATGACGCCAGACAATGTGCTGCTCCCCATAGTCATTTAGTATAATTATTTTATTGATGCCTAATAATAACATAAAGGCTTACTGAACCAGCAATCCCCTCTGTTTGCCTTGATATGATAATGTCAAACTGTGACCCTGAGTCACACACACACACACACACACACACAGCATTTATTAAATGAAGTTCCCCCAAGCCTTAATCACCTACTCAGTCATTAATTTAGACAGCTTATCTTCTTCGACTAACTCCACCTCGTTAACTCTGTCCCAGGTGCGATCACGTCGTTTGCAGCGGGCTTCGTGAAGATCCGCTGGAACGTGTGGTCTGAGCTGGTGATCGGCGTCATCACGGCTCTACAGGCTGGCCTGCTGCTCCTCATGGGGACCACCAGCAACATCTGGGTCTGCTATGTGGCCTACTCCCTCTTCAAGGGTTTCTACCAGTTCCTCGTGCCCATCGCCATGTACGTTTCTTTAGGTCTACTTTTATTTAAAGTCGTTGTATACGTATAATGGGATTTGGGGGATTTTCATGTTCAGACGTGTGCAGTGCATGAATGCATTGTCAAATAGAACTGTCACGTCTTTCTTACTATAGGCTGTACATTTAATCTGCCGACTATCCTGTTGTGGTGTTTGTAGTTTCCAGATCGCCTCCTCGCTCACCAAGGAGCTGTGTGCCCTGGTGTTTGGGGTCAACACTTTCCTGGCGACCGTTCTGAAGACCATCATCACCCTCATCGTCTCTGACAAGAAGGGTCTGGGACTAGACGTGCACTCCCAGGTCAGTCACACACACTCTGATTACAACCACGCTCAGACAACTTCCTGCAAGATGACGTCACCCATATGGGAACACCATATGTTTTCTAATGAGTGCTGTTCTGTTCTCCAATAGTTCCTGGTCTACTTCTTCTACTTTGCCTTGCTGACGGTTATCTACCTGGGCTGTGCTGCCTGGGTCATCATTCGCCACTACAGGAACCAATCGGCAGGAGGTGGAGGGGACACAGACCAGGCCACGCCCACTGAGCTATGTTCCGTACCATCAAACCCCTCAGAGACGGAACCTCTGTCCAATGGGAACAACGTGAAGGCCTGAAAGGGATATTCTGGTATATTCTGGCATGTTGGCAGAGTCAGATTCAGAGTCAGATGCAGTTTGAAGAATTTTTAATCTGCGTTAGCCAAATTGCTAACTTCCGTTAGCATAATGACTGGAAGTCTATCGGAACAGCTAGCATGCAAGTTGTCCCTGTAGACTTCCTGTCATTGCGCTAGCTAACGCTAGTTGTCATTGGCTCGCGAAACTACCTCTAACTTCCTTCATACTGGATGCAGAGACATAAAAATGGTATCCATGAGTTCATCTGACTGTGTGGAAGTTGATAAAGGGTCTCCTTGCCAAAATCCTTAACTATCCCTTGAACATTGTGTCATCTTTACATCAACACCTAAACCCCTACACTGACTTTGAGTGGTCCCAAACGGTCTGGGAATCTCTGCTACGGTTTCCACACGACTGCACAAGGACAGATGAGACTTAGAGGTGAGTCGAGACCTCATGACACTTCGTTGGATGTGTTGGGGGAGTGTAGTTTACCAGTATTAGTGAACAGTCACTGTTCTCAGCCCTTAGTGCCTTATCTGTTATATCCAACGTGTATTCAGTTCACCAAAAGGATGTTATTATGGAATACATTATTTTTTTTTTAAGAAATACAGGCAGGGCCCACCTACATTACTACAAGATAATAAAAAGCTCACTCGATCGAGCCTAATGGTCTTGTAAGCAGCGGTGGAAAAAGTACCAACTTGTCATACTTGATTAAAAGTAAAGATGCCTTCATAGAAATGACTCAAGTAAAAGTCTAAAAGTATTTGGTTTTAAATAAACTTAAGTATAAAAAAGTAAGAGTATAAATTATTTCAAATGACTTATTAAGCAAACCAGATGGCACAATTGCATTTTTTCTTCATCAGTAGCCAGGGGGACACTCCAACACTGAGACATCATTTGTGTTTAGTGAGTCCGCCAGATCAGAGGCAGTAGGGATGACCAGGGTTGTTCTCTTGATAAGTGTGTGAATTGGACCACTTTTCTGTCCTGCTAAGGATTCAAAATATAGCAAGTAATTTTGGGTGTCAGGGAAAATGTATGGAGTAAAATGTACATTATTTTCTTTAGGAATGTAGTGATGTAAAATTTGTCAAAAATATAAATAGTAAAGTACAGATACTTCTTAAGTAGTACTTAAGTATTTTTAAGTACTTTACACCACTGCTTGTAAGTAGCAATACATGACCTTGTATGTGGTACAAATCACATTGTGGGAGCACCTCTAAGAGAATGAATTAGGCTGTTTGGGAAGGTTTGCATCCTAAGAAACCTGCCTCAACATTGTTTTCGAAGTACAATAGACCAGCATATAGCTACTGTAGTAGGTACATTTAAGGAATTTTCTTTTTCGGCTTTAGACCAATCCCTACTTCTCACTCAAACAGTGTTTTGTTTTTAATAGTCAGAGTTTGGGCCTAGTTGTCAGCCTAATGTTCTCAGAGAGACTGTTGACATGTACTATGTAGTGGCTGCTTTTCTCTTCTCATCCCAGAAACATCCCAAATGGTGTTATCCACGGGGGGGATGTTCAGAGTTTTCCAAATACAGGGTAATCATATGTTCCCTGATGTTAAAGCATGTTTGTTTTCGTAACTCTGACTGAGAAAATAATCATCTCAATTAGAGGGGACCAATAGGAAATTATCTACAGAAACAGTCCAACTAATTCTACTGGACTACTTCTTCTACTGATGGAACAGTAGCCTGTTATATTCAGCAAATGATTCACTGTTTTTCGATCATTAGGAATTCTCGACAATTGCTGCAATTGTATTGATTAGCGAAAACCATATTTTTGAATCTGTGTGTCTATTGTTAGATGTACAGAAGTCCTCCAGTGAGAGAGGTGTGCCCCACAGGATCATGATTACTATGTGATCACATTAGCATTACTTTAGATTAAGTAGACACGTGACAGGATGCATTTTTGGGCTGCAGAATCTTCCTGAAGATTTTCTTTGAAAAGTGTAAAAATATTTTCTAAATGAAGCCCTTTGTGTGTATGTTCACTACACTCCCATTGTCTTAGGTTTAATCAGCGATTGCTTGTGAACAAAGCAGATGCCAATTGTTTTAGGGCCTTCAAACTAACCATGTCAGTGGATTTTTTTTTTATTTCACCTTTATTTAACCAGGTAGGCCAGTTGAGAACAAGTTATGCTTGCTGCCAGTGAGTAATTCAATGCACCTTGTGTCAGGAAGTGTTTTAGCCCATTTTTATAGTTTTGCTTACAGGGTGGGGTAAGTTGAGCCATTTTTTACATTCAGCATCACTAGGAGATCTATTGTATTTTTCTAACAAATATCTATATATTTAAGGATGTTGTGTATCCCTGGCCAAATTCATGTAAACTTTACAGTTTTGAAAACATAGGTTGTCTGGGGGAAATAAGTGGTCTCTTGGCACAATTTACTGCCTTGGGTAAATTGAGCCACGGAATAGGTCAAGTTAAGCCGCATAGAAATGTCTACTGAATGAATATTACCAATACCTTTTAAAAATATCTATCTATCTTTATTTCCCGAACACAATTGCTTTTTCTTTTTAATAATTTTAAGCACCTTTTTAACACAGGCTCCTAACAAACACTTTGTACTTCATATATATATATATATTTTTAACATTGGCCAGGCCCTGTTACCTCATATCCCAGCAATAATGCCTTGCATTATGCCTGGGATGAAAACACTTCAATTGGTTCAACTTTTACCCCAAGGCAAACATTTAGATTATATTAGCACACACACATACAATAAAGCACTTTCATGCTGATGTATAGAATAATCTTAAAATGATATACTTTGCTTTAGATACAAGCATCATGAAATCTCTATAACATAAATTAATTTGACTTGGTGAAAATCTTATTTTATTTTTTATATATATTTTTTTACTTAACTTTTTCCAAATGGTTTCTTCCTTCAGACTCCATGAAATGATGACCTCTTCCTAGATATTTGTTCAAATTATAACATTTTGTGTATAGTTTCCTAGAAACAAGGGTGGCTCAATTTACCTCTTTGGCTCAACCTACCCCACTCTCCCCTATTTTTGTTGAAATGTTTTCATGCAGATTTGTATTTTCTCCCCAGCAGTGCTAATCATATGTTCATTGTCATCTTTTCTAATAGGAAGCCCACATGAATGTGAATGTGTAAACTGGAATATAGTTGTTATGAACTACTGCGAATGAGTTTTGAGGATTTAGCAATGAGCTGGCAGACCTTAATTCTGCATGTTATTTTCCAGAATTTTCGAATGAGCTATTTTGTATTGTTTAAATGCAGGGGTTCTCAAACGTTTTTGCTTCGTGACCCACCAATTGAGCTGTGTTTTGAGTCTCCACCCACCATAAGGGTTGAGTGGTAAAAAAACAAACGTACACAGACCAAAGCATAAATACAAAATATGATCTTGGCAGCGGACACTATTTTGCCGTTTCAAAGCTAATCCCCTGCATTTCCACATCCTGCCATGGAGCTGAAATAAAAAAATTGCAATTTTAAAAACAATTTCCTGCAATTCTATGCATTTTGCCATGGAGCTGAAATTTTGTTTGCTTTTAAGCAAATTTCATGCAATTCTATGCATTATGACATGGCTGTTTTTTTTATGCACCAACATAACATCAGTGGAGGCCTGATTGTCTAGCTTTTATTTTGTTGATTGTAAATTCTCAGATTATAGGCTATTATTGAAAATATATAGGTCCGTTCTCTTTTCTGCATACCATCCCACAGTTTGGGAACTACTGTTTTAATGGAACAATTTATTTATCTGTGCATAAGAGTGAAATTGGGTTTTCTTAAATGTTTGTCACAGGAAATAAATGCAAAATGAATTTGAAAAATGTAAATATCTTTTAGACCTATGTTTATTCTTTGGAATCTGACAACTCTGGGAACTCATATCTGGTGTACCCTTTACATTCTAAATGTGTTTATACCATACTTAAAGTACGCCCATAAATGCAGATTACTCCTAACCAATTGTTTTTATTGAAGTTGCCTTTAGTTTAATTTAATTGCTGTGCATAGGAAGTGGTTTGCTGAATTCCCCTCCCCTTGAGTAATCTTAGGACCATCTTACTACAAAACTGATAAATCATGTCAGAATATAGACTATAGTAGTTTGAGTGCCTATTAATTACATGTAGGGTGGATAAAAGATGTGTGTGTGAACAATACAAGCATATAACTTGAACTATTGCACTATTCTCTAATTGATTTAAAAGGTCATATCTCAAGGTAGGTTTCAGCCCATAGTGATGAGGTTGTAGAGTATACAATGATTTTTACATGGTCATATGGCCTCATAAACAAAGGTATGAGATTAATTGCACCTTATGGTCTATATGCCGTGCAGTATACTAGCCAACGAGTTCAGTATAGGATAAGATTTGTAACGTTAACTGTCAGAATTGTTCATGTTTATTATTGTCACACTGACTTCAATCAATGCCGAAAATACACTTTGGGTGAATGACTGTGAACCTATTTTGTTGCTGTAAAAAAACAGACTTATGTCAACATTTTATTTTTGATTTACAAATAAATCAGTTTGGAAAAACAATGTAGCATTTGTTTGTTTTTTAATAAACGTTGATGACATTGAGAGAGATGGCACAGTACATGTCACCTCAGGAAACTCCTCACCAGGGTCATACACCGGTTCATTCAGTGAGCTGCAATGCTTTGGTCTTTGGATTAAAAGCCTTATTTAATTTCCATCACAGTGCTTAGACATGAAAAACACTTAAGAGCACTTTTGAGGATTTTGAAAACGCAAAAGGACATTGCAAAACAAAAACATAGTAGTTAGATTTTTGATACAAAAATGTCATGATTCTTGGCCCAGACTCATCTCTTCCTCTGTCATTACATAGATCCATGGAGTACATTACTGAAAAGTGTGAATGTTAAAACTACTTAACAAAATGTACATTACTGAAAAGCGCAAAATAAATACTCCTTTTGTTATCAAAACATTTGAAATATCCTGTTCCCTTTTGATGTCCGCTAGAAAAATAAAACCATCCAACATTTACGGCAATGTTATAGATAGTGCTTCAAAAACTGGTTATATGTACTGATTACAACAAAATGTAAAGTGAATAAAAATTACAACATTGGATAATAAACATTTAATGTACAATACTGCAACAATTAGCTTGTTGGACTCAGAATAGAATGTGTCCTGTTTAATATGTAGGTGTGGTTTGATTCTAGGGCAAACTGTTAAAAGGCTATAGACTTTCTACAGTGCAGGTATTATGCTTTTGAGGGCAAGACCACAAAAAATAAATGTACATTGTGATAGTCTGCTATCTAACCCCAATGAACATGGCTTTCTGAAGTGGACAGTGAAAGGAGAAGTGGAATGAATACAAACTCTACTGAAAACCACAGTGTTGAGGTGTTTACAGAACACAGATTTAGACGTATGTGCAGGGGGTCGGGGTGGGCTGTTTAGTCAGCTGCGATCAGTGTAAAAGGGGGTGGCTTGGAGGGTGGTCCATCTCTTAGCCTGGTTGTCGCTGTTCTTGATCAACCCCATATTATGGATATATGGTCCTATTTGGCCAGCTGGACTGAGTGTATTGGAGAAGGGGAATGTAGCTGTTATATACAAAGCACCATTGTGTGTGTGTGTGTGTGTGTGTGTGTGTGTGTGTGTGTGTATCAGTGGAGGCTCCTCAGAGGAGGAAGGGGGGGACTATCTTCGGTGAAATTTCATACAAATGTAAACATTAGAAACATTCAAGTTATACATTATGGTAAAACTATACTAAATATATTCATATGTCCCCAAATAATTGATTAAAATACACTGTTTTGCAAGGGTCTACAGTAACTTCAAAAGCACTGTCTGGGGTAGCACCATGGTGTAGCCGGAGGACAGCTAGCTTCCATCCTCCTCTGACTTCAATACAAAACCTAGGAGGCTTGTAGGCCTCACCCCCTTCCATAGACATACATGGTAATTATGACCACCTCCAGAGGAAGTCCTCCAACCGATCAAAGCTTTTAGGATCAGAGAACAAAGTGTGTTGTATTGGGATTGTGCCACAGAGCATTATGGAGATTCTGTGTTGAGAAGCTTGGTGACATTGTCGGATAGAGATTAAGAGTGAACAGTGATAGTTGAGCATTTTTGGTATTTTATTCAATTCAAATTTGTTTTTTTCAAATGACAGAAGAGGTATGTAAATTGTTTTCTTGGTTTTAAAACTTAATTTTTGTGTCCAGCTAGCAACTGATTGAACTTTTTTAAAGTTGGCCTCGTTAACTTCAGTAGCTAGCTATCTACCAGCGTGAAGTGTGCGGTTTGTGGACTTTGTTGAAGAACCCTTTCATTCTCTGGGGTACACGGAAAAGGGAGGGTCGACCACTGCCTGAGATCAGTTTCATGAAGAAAGATGAAAAGGTGAGGGCGTTCAAATACCAACTGGTATCAAAAGTAAAGCTGGTAACAGGGAACCTTTCATCAAGCTGCCTGTATTGCTGGCCATGCCTGCTTTAGGGAAAGTCTGAGCCTTGGTCAAAAGGTGGGTACAGTGACCTGAAGAACATCGATCGTTCAGCTAAACGGCAAAACAAAAGCAGGGAGAATATAAATGCCGACATTCAAGCTTCTGGGAATAAGCTGCATCGATAGAGGACATGACGAGAGGGGAAATTCCCGCCAACAAGGGCAACTACAAAGGAGCTTGCAGAGGTAATTAATTGCACGTTAGAATGCTTTACTTGTTGAACATATCGACCTTTCGACTTGTTTTTCTAGGATGACGAAAACAATTCAGAATGATTTGATAGCTTCATCGCATCATCCATAAATATTTCGATTAAAGAGAGAGGTTGACACAGCACATTTTTTCGCGTGCACTCAAGTAAGCTTTCCTCTTTCCACCGGTATTTATTGAGCAAAGAACACAATCAAGACAAAAACTCATGACAAATGTTGCAGCAGCCTAGGCACACCTAAACGCTAGAAATCGGACATGTTGTATGGGATGAAAACAGACTATATTTCAGTCTGATCAACCTTTTTTTTACAACTAATTAATCAGTGGCATACTTTATAGGGTCCAGAGTTTCCAGTTAGGTTACCATATAAGCAAAACGCCAGGCTCCAGGGGTAAAAATTACCCCACGCTCTGGGACCTATGGTGCCACCAGTCTGCTATTGTCAGTTATGGTCAGGTATTTGGATGATCAGGGCTTTAATCAGGAACGTTTCTTGGGCTACTTTGATGTGTGAAGTGGGCAGATGCAACATAGTCTGTGTTTGACTTAATGAATTTTGAGATGTCGGAGTGTAACTTCATAGAGAAACTTGTTGTCCAAACCTATGACTGCAGCTGTAATGGAATGTATCTGCTATTTGTATTTCCAGGGAAGTCCCCTCCTTGTTCCCTGATTAAGAGGTGATGATCACTCCACCACCATTGTCAACTATCTCCTGACATGAACTGAATCCATGTCTCATGTTCCCACTCATCCACTGGCACATTGAATGTTTCCTCTCCAGACTCAGCTCTGTAAGTCCCCTATCAATGTTCTCTCATTACTGTATGTAGAGTCAATCACAAACACAATCACATTATTACACATCAATGATTTTGCTCTTTGCTTAGACTAACTCATTCTGAGCTCTTTTGTCTAACTGTGTAGTGTGTTGTGTTATTGTTTGTCTTTCTAGGCAAATCCTGTCCTGCACTGGTCAAGCCTCTGAACACCTCAACTCATGCCTCATACCCTCATTCAATCACTGCTGTGGTCCCTTTCCAACACTGTAAGCAGCCCTCATTCCCATTCCCCATAATAGTGTACTATAAATGTCTTTATTAAATGCTTTAGGTTAAAATAATTAGTCATTGACGATTTTTGAAACACACTTTGTTGTCCCTGTGCGTTCCACACCAATACCCTGGGTCTACCATCCTCCTATTTATTTAAGTCACCAGCCTCCACTGGTAGGTACATTTTGTTAGGCCTCCTGGATTGGCTGATGTGTTTGTGTGTTTTTCATTGGGCTTATCTCTTGATCTGGCTGTAGTGTGTGTGTGCGTTTGGTCGGTCAGTCCTATCTCTTGATCTGGCTGTAGTGTGTGTGTGCGTTTGGTCGGTCAGTCTTATCTCTTGATCTGGCTGTAGTGTGTGTGTGCGTTTGGTCGGTCAGTCCTATCTCTTGAACTGTCCGATGTAGCTGTTCTCGATGCAGAGCACGGCGTAGGAGCTGTGACAGCTGCTGGTTCTCTGTTGGAGGAGCTGGCCCCCCTGTAGAGAGGAGGCCATGCCTGTCAGCACACGCTCCCCTATACGCCAAGTCTCACAGTAGTTATCCACCTGGCCGTGCCCCCTGCTGGTCGAACCGTGCCATATCATCTTGTCTGGCCTGGGTGAGGAGAGGGAGTAAGGGAGAGAGAACGAGATGAAGGGATGAATCATCATATTTTTGCTTCCATTCACTTTCTCAGCTGTTAACTTGACATAACTTATCAATGCCTCCTTATGGGTGTTGTAAAAGAGAGGTTTTGATATTTTGTGTATAGTGAGTGATATGTAGAAGTGTAGTTTATCACCATGTGCCGTCTGTGAAAATGTCTTTGCCATCGAAGGAGTAGATGGGTACGTTGTCCTTCACTCTGCCCTCTGAGTCACTGAAGATGGCCTCCCAACTGTCAAACAGGACCTCATCCTATAGAGGGGACAGACAAATGGTTTGGGACGGTTGCTGCCAATTACTTAAATTATATGGAATGATACTGGGATTCTGAATGAAGCTGAAAATGCATCTCAGTCTTAGCCGACTGTACCTTTAGGTTGACGATGGGCATGCGGTCTCTGTCTGACTTGCGGACGATGCTGTAAAGGTCCTGGAGCTTGGAGGAGAGGAAAGCCCGGAAGGTTCCCTTCAGCCCAATGGCCCGAGCCTGGTTGAAACACAGGAAGTCTGCCCCTCTGATACCCCGCATGTTACCCCCTGGGGGCGTTCAGGGCGACCAGGTGAATCTGCAGAAGGAAAGAAGAAGAAAAGTCTTTAAAAACGTGCTTCCCATCACATCCACAATCAGAAGTATTTCAGCAGTGGCATGTTTTAGGTTACATTTATGACATTTAAATCACTGGCTACTCACGCTTGGGCCTGACGTGTGTTGGTGGCTGGGGGTCTCAGGGGGTCTGGGTCTGCGTTGTGGGGTTACAGGGTAGCGGGTGTCTGTGTAAACTGGGTTCTGTGGGACAGGGGCTGGCTGGGGCTGGACAGGGTCAGGGTTGTGCTGTCGGTCTGTATAACTGGGGTACCGTGGATCAGTGTGTGAGGGGTATCTGGGGTCTGAATGTGAGGGGTAACGTGGATCTGGCTGAGCTGGGTAGCGTGGATCTGGCTGAGCTGGGTAGCGTGGATCTGGCTGGGCTGGGTAGCGTGGATCTGGCTGGGCTGGATAGCGTGGATCTGGCTGGGCTGGATAGCGTGGATCTGGCTGGGCTGGATAGCGTGGATCTGGCTGGGCTGGGTAGCGTGGATCAGGCTGGGCTGGATAGCGTGGATCAGGCTGGGCTGGGTAGCGTGGATCCGGGTGAGTCGGGTAACGTGGGTCAGGGGTGAACAGGGTGTTGTCCTCAGGCTGTGGCTGGTGGGGGGTCAGCTGTCTGGGGGTTGCTCTGTGGCCGTGTTAGAGGGATGGTCTGGCTGGTAGTAGACCACTGGAGGAGGGTCACTGCTGCTACCTCATTACCCTTCAGATGGATACAGGCAGAGAAATCATGTCAATAAGATTCACTAATGTGATTAATAACTTCATTAAGTGATTCCTTCACTGTCACAATAGTTTGTCAGCATTTCTCAAGTGCACATTTCCAACGACTTACCTGGGCAGGGGTAAAGCTATGTGGTCCAAGCTGAAAGGTAAAACTTCCAAGTTAATCATGTAAACATTAACAAAGGATGAAGGTGTTGTATTTTATAAATATAGTGGCTTGCATCCATTACACCGGTAAACACTGCACCTGGATTTGCCGGAAGCCATCTCGTACTCTGATGTAAAAGTCTGTTTGGTCGACCAGATACACCAACGTCCCCTCTGCCTGTCGTCTGGCTGTGGCTGTCATCGTGTCATATGACCTCAGCACCATCACCTGTTCAAACGTGGACGACAAGGAGCTAAATGATGCCACATCCTGGAAGTGGTGTATATATCATCACAGTGAGGCCCTGTCCAGAAACAGGCCCTAACCTCCTAGACCCTACACTAGGAATGGAGGGGTTAACAGACTCACCCCAGAGGAGTGTCCATCAGTTCCAGGTGGGCCAGGAGGGCCCGGAGGTCCAGGGATGCTGATGGCTGAGATGTAAAAGATCACATTCATTGAAGCTGTTAACCAAGGAGCTACTGTACTTCATGTCACCAGAAAGTTGTGTTCCTGCCTATGTACTTTATGTATGAGTGTGTGTGCGAGAGAGTACGCCTCACTCTGTGTTGGCCTGTAGGCTCCAGGTGAGGAGGATGATCCTGAAGGTCCGGGGGCCCCGGTGGGCCTGGGTTCCCTTGCCTGCCTTCGTACTCTCTTCCTGGGTTACCTGGAGGGCCCTGGGGCCCTGAAGGACCGATGATGGACTCTCCTTTGGCCCCTGGAGATCGATAGATCTTGCTCATTAAAACTTTCTAATTAAATTCCATTGTACATGTCTTTTGATGCAAGGCACTGATTAAACGTGGAGAATGCAGTAAAATAAAATGGCTGTTGTTCAGTGGTTATTCTTACCGGAAGTCCTGGAGGTCCAGGTTGACCACCCTGTCCACCGTAACCGCCACCATAATATCCTCCGGCTGGCTCGCCCTTCTCCCCCTTCATCCCCGAGTCTCCTCTCTCTCCCTTCATCTCCCTCTGCAGGGACACGCACACACACACACACACACACGTCATTTGACCTCACGTCAAACACATACAGATGCATGGCGGGTTGTGAGTGTAGAGCTCCTTTGTCGTTACGTCACTTACCTTGAAGGTGTAGATGTCAAAGTTGGACGTGAGACCTAGAGTGGAGACGATAGAACGTGAGTTCAATCAGCTCAATCTCGTGTGTTAGTACACCTAAGGCCAGCGGAGGTAAATAACTAGCTGGTCTTACTGTACCTGGTACCCCGGGTATTCCTGGTACTCCACGATCACCTTTGTCTCCTTTGGAGTCTGATGGGTGGAGGAAAAAGGCCAACATGTAAGCCAACACATGACATCGTTTTACATGTAATGTTCTATGTCATGGTGTGGGACTGGCCAATGAGAATAAGTTGATTTACCAGGATATAACCGTGATACATCATCCCTCTGAGTGTGAAACAGAACAAAGGAGAGAAGAGTTACACTACTGTACCTTGAAAGAGACCCTATCAAACCTGACTGACTACAGCATATAACTCACAACACCAACGTCTGGGAAAGATACAATACTGGATCAGACATCTACTCACATTGAACCTGTCCAGAGGTACTGCTGGCCCGGGGTCCGGGTGGGCCAGGTGGTCCTGGAGGACCCTAAAAACATGGATCAATCTGGGTTAAACTGATGCCCTGTCTGGGTCATGACGGTCTAATCATACCACTGCTTTTATGAATGATTTGACATGCTGACCTCTGGTTGCATCTAACAGTCTTTCATGTATGAATCCCATCAATCACCAACCAGCGGTGTCATACTTACTCCATATCCTCCAGTCCCTCCTGCTGAATCCCCCCTCTCTCCTTTGACACCATTCAACCCAGGACGGCCCTGTAACCAACACACTGGTTCACATTCAGCAGCAGTCCATCACCATGTTAATACTGAATGGGAAATAGCACACTTGGATTCTTTCTAAGTCACACTTCAGTGCCATTTAGCAAACACTCTTATTCAAAGCGACTTTGTCATGTGTGCATATATTTGTACATATGGGTGGTCCTGGGAATCAAACTCACTGTCTTGGCATTGCAAGCGCCATGCTCTACCAACTGAGCTACAGAGCACCACCACTTGGCTAATAGGTGAACAGAGATACTTACCGGTCTACCTGGCATGCCTATATCTCCCTTTAGACCAGCTGGACCATAGGGACCCTATAGAGACAGAGAACAATATAAATCCACCAGCTGGACCCTATAGAGACAGAGAACAATATAAATCTACCAGCTGGACCCTATAGAGACAGAGAACAATATAAATCTACCAGCTGGACCCTATAGAGACAGAGAACAATATAAATCTACCAGCTGGACCCTATAGAGACAGAGCACAATATAAATCTACCAGCTGGACCCTATAGAGACAGAGAAGAATATAAATCTACCAGCTGGACCCTATAGATACAGAACAATATAAATCTACCAGCTGGACCCTATAGATACAGAACAATATAAATCTACCAGCTGGACCCTATAGAGACAGAACAATATAAATCTACCAGCTGGACCCTATAGAGACAGAACAATATAAATCTACCAGCTGGACCCTATAGAGACAGAACAATATAAATCTACCAGCTGGACCCTATAGATACAGAACAATATAAATCTACCAGCTGGACCCTATAGATACAGAACAATATAAATCTACCAGCTGGACCCTATAGATACAGAACAATATAAATCTACCAGCTGGACCCTATAGATACAGAACAATATAAATCTACCAGCTGGAACCTATAGAGACAGAACAATATAAATCTACCAGCTGGACCTATAGAGACAGAACAATATACATTTACCAGCTGGACCCTATAGAGACAGAACAATATAAATCTATCAGATGGACCCTATAGAGACAGAACAATATACATTTACCAGCTGGACCTATAGATACAGAACAATATAAATCTATCAGATGGACCCTATAGTAACAGAACAATATACATTTACCAGCTGGACCTATAGAGACAGAACAATATAGATCTATCAGATGGACCCTATAGAGACAGAACAATATAAATCTACCAGCTGGACCTATATAGAGACAGAACAATATAAATCTACCAGCTGGACCTTATAGATACAGAACAATATAAATCTACCAGCTGGACCTATAGAGACAGAACAATATATTTACCAGCTGGACCTATAGAGACAGAACAATATAAATCTATCAGATGGACCCTATAGTAACAGAACAATATACATTTACCAGCTGGACCCTATAGAGACAGAACAATATAAATCTATCAGATGGACCCTATAGAGACAGAACAATATAAATCTATCAGATGGACCCTATAGTAACAGAACAATATACATTTACCAGCTGGACCTATAGAGACAGAACAATATAAATCTATCAGATGGACCCTATAGAGACAGAACAATATAAATCTACCAGCTGGACCCTATAGATACAGAACAATATAAATCTACCAGCTGGACCCTATAGAGACAGAACAATATACATTTACCAGCTGGACCCTATAGAGACAGAACAATATAAATCTATCAGATGGACCCTATAGAGACAGAACAATATACATTTACCAGCTGGACCCTATAGATACAGAACAATATAAATCTATCAGATGGACCCTATAGTAACAGAACAATATACATTTACCAGCTGGACCCTATAGAGACAGAACAATATAAATCTATCAGATGGACCCTATATTAACAGAACAATATACATTTACCAGCTGGACCTTATAGAGACAGAACAATATAAATCTACCAGCTGGACCCTATAGAGACAGAACAATATAAATCTACCAGCTGGACCCTACAGAAACAGAGAGCTATATACAGTACATCCATGGTTATCGATGGCTAATCAGAAACAAAGCATGTCACTGTTAAAGGAGAGTACTTACAGGAGGTCCCTCAGGTCCCGGGAGTCCCTTCTCTCCTGCACACAGAGGTGAAAGGGTATCAACATTTTATGTTGCATGGCACATATAAAAGAGATGGACAAGCATAATAACATACAGTATTTCTACCAACTATAAATCTCAGGTGTGGTTTTTTTTCACCGGTTGAGACCTCAGCCCTCCCAGGTACAGGGGTCTTCCATCAGGCCCCATGATAATACCAGGTTCTCCTTTCTCCCCCTGGACAGGACACAGGGTGGAGACATGTCAATACTTCATGCAATTTTCCCTGTACTGTACAGAAAACAAGATATGAATTAAGTTATTACCAGACCTTAGCTGCGTATCCTGGCTGTCCAGGCTCTCCTGTATCTCCCTTTGGTCCCATAGGCCCCTACAGAAGAAGTTGTGATCAGTATAAATAACAACCTTGTGTGTGTATGTTTTTAAAAGAGAGTTCCATTAACATGTTTTAGACAGTTTTCAACATACAACTAGTAGGCCGTACAACATTGCTTTTTGAAATATTAGGGAGCACTATTAAGGTGTTTCAACTGAAATATATATAAAATAAAAAAATCCATTAACATGTTATACAATCGTTTTTGCTGCAATCTCCACTATACATCTAGATCAACACTGTCCGTTTGGTGTGTTTCAACTGTGATACATCTTTAGAAACAGTCAAGGTAAGTGTCTCCACCCACTGTGGGTTCATTGGCAGTGTGATACTGATACATACTGGGAATCCTGCCCGGCCGGGAAGACCTGGTCCTCCCTGGAGAAAAGGAAATAAGGGTTAGAGTGACTATAAAACATAAGACATTATAAAACTGCATGTAGAGTAACATAGTGACTTGTCTGCTGAGTCAAATTCTCACCTCATGATTCCCAAGAACTCCATCAAACTACGAGACAGAGACAGGTAGGTCAGTTGTGTCACTGAAACATCACTATGATCCAGAGCAGACAAGACGTACAGTACACAGCCACACTCACGCTGCTTACAGGGTCTGGTAGATCTGTCCCGGTGGACGAGGGGGCTCCCGGAGGTCAGGAGCCCCCTTCCACGTCCTGGCTCACCCTACAACACCACACACACACACACAACAGCATGAGAGCCATGGGACACGCAATAGATGACTTACGCTACCGTTCAAAAGTTTGGGGTCACTTAGAAAAGTCTTTGTTTTTGAAAGAAAAGCAAATGTTTTGTCCATTTTAAAATAACATCAAATTGATTAGAAATACAGTGTAGACATTGTTAATGTTGTAAATGACTGTTGTAGCTGGAAACGGCGTACAGAGAGAGGCCCATTATCAGCAACCATCACTCTTGTGTTCCAATGGCACGTTGTGTTAGCTAATCCAAGTGTATCATTTTAAAAGACGCATTGATCATTAGAAAACCCTTTTGCAATTATGTTAGCACAGCTGAAAACGGTTCTGATTAAAGAAGCAAGAAAAGAAAAAAATCAACCACCAAAATATGGTAATTGGGAGTAGGTAACTCACCCTTTCTCCTCTGTCTCCCCTCTCCCCTTTGTCTCCCTGTGTATACACAAGAAACAAAACAGAATAGGTTAGTGCACTTTGTGTGGGTTACTCTAAAGCCTAAGTAACGTTCTAATAGAGTCTGGGGAGGTGGCTGAGGGATAAGAATCTTCTACCAATTGTCCTGGGAATCCGTCCATCCCTGGTGTTCCATCCCGTCCTCTTGCTCCCTCGCTCCCCTTCTCTCCCGAAAGCCCAGGCAAACCAGATCTTCCCTGTATGATGACAGGAATACAGTAAGCATTGCTATATAACAAAGATATGGCCTCCAATCAAACTTAGCAATATATTCAAAGGGATTTCCTGGTTCTTACTGGAAGGCCTGCGATTCCGGGCGGACCCTGAAAAACAATGGATATGTGACTATGTCTTAGTTGACGTGATCGTAAAGGCAATCCAAATTATGAGTGAATGGCAATGTATAGATCACCTGTGGTCCTGGAATCCCTATCACTCCAGCAACACCATTGACCCCCGTCACTCCGGAACCCTCCCCGTCACCCTACACAGAGAGGACACAGATACAGTTCAAAAAAGACAATTCCACAAAAATATATGTAGTCAAATATACAGTATGTAGTCAATTTGGTAACAATTTGAATGAAGAGAGCTGTGGGGTGGGAGGTTAAGCTGTAGTTGATGTAGTCTGGGTGGGTGGCAGGAGTTGTGTACAGTACTCACATAACGCACAGGGTAGGACTGTCCGGGGGGTCCGGGTGGTCCTGGAGTCCCAATCGGTCCCATGGGCCCAGGAAGCCCAGCCAAGCCCCCCTGCCCTGTCTGACCAGGCACTCCAGGGTCACCCTGAGAACCCTGGTGGTTAGGAGCGAAGAGGTGAGAGACAGAGAGAGATTGTAAAGATGTGTGTGTAAAAATCAGCAGTCCATTTACATGTAGACATAATTGACACAGCATGCTAACAGACAAATAAAGAAGCATTCCACAAAATTGGAAACACATTTAAGCTGAATTATTACTATAACAAGCAATGTAAATCAATATTGAAAATAATAAAAAACAATTATAAAAACCAATGACTGCATATAGTTTAGTTCCAATATTAAACATCCAGACTGATGGTAAAATATCTTAAGCAACGACATGCTATTTAAGATGTTATGTCAGAAGACAAACAAGCAAATGTTCCATTTGTCCTATAATGAAACACTGGGAATTAGAGTTTTTCTCAGTGAGTTGATTCCCCCATGTGATGAATGCAGCCGAAACCAAGGAACCAATAGTATGCAGATGAAAACAAGGAACCAATAGCAGGGGACCCAGTAGTACCTGTGACCCATCACCTTCACTAAAGATACTGGTCAAAAAGTTGCAGAAGGCAGACAAAGAGTTTTGCTAGAGGGAGACAAGCATAAGCATAAAATCCTCACACCCCCACCAACATCATGTTTAGACTATTGATCTCTAGGAGAAGTTCCACCACCAACATAATGTTTAGACTATCAATCTCTAGGAGAGGTCCCACCACCAACATAATGTTTAGACTATTGATCTCTAGGAGAAGTCCCACACCAACATAATGTTTAGACTATTGATCTCTAGGAGAGGTCCCACCACCAACATCATGTTTAGACTATTGATCTCTAGGAGAAGTCCCACCACCAACATCATGTTT
>NC_068457.1:21848472-21923472 GCF_023373465.1 Oncorhynchus keta
TTAAACACAGAGTAGAGGAGAGAAAATTCAAAACAGAACCAGGGTTTGTTGTCGCACAGCAACATTTCATTATCTAATACTTTGATCTCCTGAAAGCAAATCTAAGAACTGTTTTGACAAGAATCCCGGTTTGCCAATGACAGTTGCTGTGACTGTTTGAGTTCTTTATGATTGAATGTTGTCCCTAGTTTCAGGGGAGTCTGATTCTGGATGACTCTATCTCCCATCCTGGATGGAAAAGTGTGGTGAAAATGCTTGGTTAATCCCAGAAAAAGGAAAACACCCAGGTATGATTTATATGAAGCTCTATTGGGCCAAACTCAACAGACAGGTTCCATGGAAGACATTTCCCATTTCCTCCATTACTGTCAACACCTTGGATTCATCTATGGCTACTGCTGTTGTAGAAGTAAGTAAGAAAGCAAGCAGGCAAAATAATTAAGTAATTAGGTAAGTAAGTAACAATGAAGAAATTAAAGTGGACTTGACAGCATTTTAACTACCCAGCAGATGTGAAACAAACAGACAATTATTATATCAGTCAAAAATATCAAATTCCCAGTTGATGCTACAAAGCCAAATTCATAAGAGGTTTTAAAAAGTAGGTTCTATTTGACTCAACATTTCACGATGTACAGTACAACAAGACATTGTTGGTAGAATAGTGGATGCAGTGCAATGCATGAGTAATATAATTCACCAATACATTTTTCTTGGTAGTCTAAAAAATATTGCTATCAGGTTGTAAATCACAGCTGGCCTGGTACATTGTTTGTTGACAAATGTAACTAAGGCTGGGAATGTCAATACAATCAAACTAGCAAGGCAAAAATGATCACAAGTCAGCCATAATGTGGCTAATATGCTAGTGTATCTATTTATATAGCAGCTTAGCTTTAGCAAGCTTCTAGGAAGACCTCATTGGAGAAGTTGGTGAGAGTAACTGACTTTCCCCTCATATCATTTTTCAGTGGCTACACAACTTGAGCCAGTTGTCAATTGGTTAGCTAGCAAGACATGTGAAACACCTTGTTAGCTAGCTAGCTATGCTGAATGACTGTTATCCAGTTAACATATCTCTTGCGTTTGCAAGTAACTCCTGGCTAACTATCTACTCCAATGTCAGAGCACTCTTGTCTGAGTGTGTACATCTACCAACGTGCAAACCCGTTGAATATGTCAGTAAATGCAGACCAAAAAAGTTAGGAGTTTGTCGAACGCTCTAGATATCATGTAAACAGCCAAACCAGCTCTGCTATGGCTAATAAAATGGTTAGTGAGGTGTTCTCTCATTTGTGTCTGGAAGTAGCTAGCGACCAGCTAGCCAACTTTGCTCGGTTAGCTTGGGTGCTTGTTTGGGACAAGCATACATTGGCAGGCAAGCTGTAAAGGACTATCAGGCTATTCCCCATCGTTTATCAGTGCAATTTTGAAGGTCAACTAGCTGAAAAAAAGTTTGAGAGGTTTACCTAATGTTCCTTTGTTAGATTTTACCTAATTTGCTTTAATGTTCCATCGTTAAATTTGACCTCATCTTGCTCTTGCTAGCACTAGTTGTTGATCTTGTTGATGTGCGTATAGGGAAAGATAGACTACCTTTTCATGGTTGTTTGATCAATAGGACTGTAAAGTTCACAAATATAAGAGGACTCTCGTGGTATCTAGCTACATATTTGCAGAAATCCATTCAAGCGTATTTTGTGGCTTTTTGCGAATGCGTTCAAATGATCTAACGTCGCGCTGTTGCAACTGCCTGTAAACACCAGTCCAGTTCAAAGTCAATGATGGCGGTCCCTACTGCCTGTAAACACACAGTCCAGTTCAAAGTCAATGATGGCAGTCCTACTGCCTGTAAACACCAGTCCAGTTCAAAGTCAATGATGGCAGTCCCTACTGCCTGTAAACACAGTCAGTTCAAAGTGAATGATGGCAGTCATACTGCCTGTAAACACAGTCAGTTCAAAGTGAATGATGCTCCCTACTGCCTGTAAACACACAGTCAGTTCCGTGGTGATGGCAGTCCCTACTGCCTGTAAACACAGTCCAGTTCAAGAGTGAATGATGGCAGTCCCTACTGCCTGTAAACACACTGTCCAGTTCAAAGTGAATGATGGCAGTCCCTACTGCTATAAAAACACACAGTCAGTTCAAAGTGAATGATGGGAGGTCCTACTGCCTGGTAAACACAGTCCAGTTCAAAGTGAATGATGGCCAGTCCCTACTGCCTGTAAACACAGTCAGTTCAAAGTGAATGATGGCAGGCCCTACTGCCTGTAAACACACAGTCCAGTTCAAAGTGAATGATGGGAGGTCCTACTGCCTGGTAAACACCAGTCCAGTTCAAAGTGAATGATGGCAGGCCCTACTGCCTGTAAACACACAGTCCAGTTCAAAGTGAATGATGGCAGGTCCTACTGCCTGTAAACACGGTCCAGTTCAAAGTGAATGATGGCAAGCCCTTGTGGCAAATTGCTTGTTTGCATGAGGCCTACTGGTCCTGGACAAGATAGTTGTTTTATTAGGTTTTATTTACTGCAGTGTCTATTATTTGTCTAAACTTCACGGCTCCTTTCCACTCTATATTGCTATAGATTTTTTCACAAAATGCCTTAGTATAAACGTGGTTCCCAAACATTCTAAGAATTTATGAAAATGTGAAAGTGCTAAAAGCTTTGAGAAAGCCCCTCAAAAAGTGTCATATTCTTCCTGGGCATGTATATGAACATATTTTAATCAAATTTAATCTTGCTAAAATGCTGCCAGTTCCACTTTGAGAAAGTAAGTAAGTAGGTAAGTACAAACTCCATCCATGAACAAAAACTGTCCTTTTGTCAGAAAGAAGCCTACAATTCTACCCATGACAATGTGTGGGAACTTTCTGAATGGCTTAATGACGTTTGTCCTAACAGTTGTGTCTTTCCCGAGGTTGGACCCAGCGAACAGGGAGCACAATGGGACAGAACTCACAGCAGGCCCTCCTGGCCAAACAATAGAATTCACTGGGTTTATCAGGTCTACTGGCCAGGCCAAACAATAGACAACACAGAGTTTCTAAGCTCCTGTGGTTGCTTGTTGACCATGTGATGTTGTTGCAGTCTGGATATATTCTGTCCTTGTCACTTATTGTCTTTTCCAAGCAGACCATAACTGGGGAAAACTCACGCTTTGTCCCGACATCACCTAGTTAGAGATCTGGAAGGTTTTGCGTGGCACATTCATCAGATTCCTTCAGTTCAGTGTTCCTCGGTGACAAAGCTCTTATGACAGCTCCATCCTAGAATCACAACAGTGCTCGCTCTGATGGCCAAAAACACAATGCTGCTGCTGAGAAATGATACAAGTAGCTCTCCCATTGTCTACAAATTTCTGGGAATTTGTTGCTGAGAGTTTATTTTGTGATTGCTTGTTTTTAAACGCTTGGGGGGGAGAGGAGAGGAGAAGAGAGAAGTTGGGAGAGGTTTCATCTGTGCCACCAGAGATCAAGACTCATCCACAGATCAGGAGTACAGTGCTTCAGCAGAGTGACAGTTTGATAGCCCTGGCTGAGGACTGTGGTGGAGGGACTAACTGGAAAGGAATAAACAATAGAACGGTTCAAAGCACAATAAATAAATATGTGTTATATGAGTCATATGAGGGTGGAAAAGAGAGAATTACAGTTTGTGTGTGTGTGTGTGTGTGTGTGTGTGTGTGTGTGTGTGTGTGTGTGTGTGTGTGTGTGTGTGTGTGTGTGTGTGTGTGTGTGTGTGTGTGTGTGTGTGTGTGTGTGTGTGTGTGTGTGTGTGTGTGTGTGTGTGTGTGTCTGTGTGGGGTTTGAGAGCATGCGTGTGCATGTGTGTGCACTTGGCCGTTCATGCATGTGTGTGTGTGTCAATAGAAGTGCTAGGTTATGGCCTCTCTCCTCATTGCTGTATTGTTGCCTAATATTGGCATTGTAGTGATGTGCCTGTGGGTTGAGTAGAGGGTGGAGTGAATTAGCTTGATGTTGTGTTTGGCCCAAAACAAACACTCAACTACAGTTGTTTCATGGAGACGTGGTACTGTATTAAATTATGTCTGTAAAACAAAGGGAAACGGTTTGAGGTGAACATTCATACCACTGCTATTCAAATTCATATTTTTTGAGAAATCCTTTACACACCATGGAGGATAATTATTAGCTTCGGAGAAACACGAACCGTGTTCAAATGATTCCGCTAAATCACAACTGGTTTTCAGCTACATTCATAGGCTTGACATTACTGTGAATGGCCAAACACCGAGAAGGGATCAATGACATTTGAATTGTGTCTGGGGTAAATGAGAATTAAGATCCTAATCGTTAGCAGCATTTTCCATTGGGTTGTCAAAATAACCCTTCTCAGAGCTTGTTCTGTGTATCTTATGAGCAGTGCAGAACCCTCCAGAGTTATTTTCATCTGTTGATTGGTTGGAATAAACAAAGAGTACAGCCTCTTCCTCTTATGTCAGGTTACACAAGAGGAAGAGGATGGAAGGTGGAAGGACATTGAATGTATAGGCTAAAGTCAAGATGTACCCTGAATGTACAAAACATTATGAACACATGCTCTTCCATGACAAGTGACCAGGGGAATCCAGAGGTGAAAACTATGATGTCACTAGTTAAATACACTTCAACCAGTAGATGAAGGAGGACACAGGTCAAGGAAGTATTTCTAAGCCTTGAGACAATTGAGGCATGGTTTGTGTATGTGTGTCATACTTAATATTCTGTATACTCAGTGTACACTTTTTTGGTATAATGGTGTAGAACCCAGTGTGTGCCTGGTCAGAGGCCCCTGTAGCAGTAGTTCCATACATTGGAAACAGAAGGAAATGACTGCCTCTAAACTATGGTCCTGGGGTCAGAGGGGCTCCTTTGAAATGACGCCAGGAGAACCGGCCCAAAGCCAAAGGCCCGGCAATCCAAGGCTCCGGGCTCCGAAGGCTCCGAAGGGTCGAGGTAGTAAATAAAACACTAACGCCCAACATGAGTCAGTCAGAGAATATTTGTTTTTAGGAAAAGTGCACTTTTTCTATTTATCTCCCCCGCTAAGCGCATATATCCTGCGAGGCATTTGGATTTGAAAACCCCACCCACCACTGTAGCTAAGTTGCTTGACTGTCATGCCATTCCTCCAATGATTTAAATGATTCCATGTCTAGCTATGTGCTGTTTCTGGTTTCCCATAAATACACTGTTTTGTTTTGAAATATCTCTGCGGGGCCATAATACGCTCATCCCTCACTGCTTTTGAATTGTAATCTTCTTGAGATTTCAGTATCAACTTTCCACAACAATTCCATCTGTCTTGCAGGTATGATACCTGCAAGACGTCCCTACAACACGACTGAAAGGCTGAATTGAGATGAGAATAGATTAAATGGAAAATAAACCATTATTCATCATCATCATCATCATCATCATCATCATCATCATCATCATAATTCATCATCATCATCATCATCATCATCATCATAATTTGTCCTATATCTGTATGCTGTAAGTGTAAGAACAAACAGGACCTTGCTAGCACATTTGATTCCTTGGAAGTTCTGGGAACGTACATTTTGGTTTCCACTGGTTCTGGGAACAAAGTTTCCTGAATGGCAAAACTGAACGGAAGTGAACATTTTGCCTGTTCTGGGAACATATATTTTAGGTTGCACGGAGGTTCTGAGAACGTTTTACTATTTGTTCCCTGAAAGTTTTCTTGGGAGGTTTTATTAACGTTCTGAGACTGGAAATTATAGGTTATTTAAAGGCAATTAAGGGCTCTATTCAATCCACATTGTGGAAGTTCAGCATAACAGTGTGATTGCAATTTAAAGGCAATGTTCTCGCTTTTAGCGAGACTGCATTCACGGTAAACGCTGCATATGTCGGCTCAATCAGAAATTACCTTCACATTTCTATTAACGAATCTATAAAGCTGAAGCGTTACAGATTGAATGGCTCTACGTTTTGAATGGCTCTATTCAATCTGTAGAGCTGAAGCGTTACAGATTCCGCAATAGGAATGTAAATAACGTTTTGAGAACATGTTTCAATAAGCCTGCTGCCTTAGGTTAACTGTTTTAAACTCCAAGCACAGATAATTCATTTTTTGTGTCAGTGAGTTTTAAACCTATGATCTTCTGTTTTCTATCCATGGAATTAGTCCACTGCGCCACCAGGATGCAGCTAGCATGCCATGTTTTTAAACTCATACAAAGCTTTAATTGAGTCTATTCAAACGATAGAGATAGATAGAGGACCCTGTGCTATTATAACATATGTGACAGGATGGGCAGCACCCTTGAAGGTACAACCCATAGGAATCCCCATCCAGGCCTCCCGAGTATAACGCAGTGGCCTAAGGCTGTGTCACTAGAGATCCTGGTTCGAGTCTGTTGCAGCAGACCGCGACCGGGACACCCATGTGGCAGCGCACAATCGGCCCAGCGTCGTCCGGGTGAGGGGAGGGTTTGGCCCATCACTGCTCTAGAGGAGATATGCATGGAGGAATGGGCCCTAATACCAGCAACAGTATGTGTGAACCTTGGGAAGACTTACAGAAAACGTTTGACCTCTGTCATTGCCAACAAAGGGTATATAACAAAGTATTGAGATAAACTTTTGTTATTGACCAAATACTTATTTTCCACCATAATTTGCAAATAAATTCATAAAAAATCCTACAATGTGATTTTCTGGATTTTTTTTCTAATTTTGTCTGTCATAGTTGAAGTGTACCTATGATGAAAATAACAGGCCTCTCTCATCTTTATAAGTGGGAGAACTTGCACAATTGGTGGCTGACTAAATACTTTTTGTCCCACTGTATAAACAGTTGAAGTCGGAAGTTTACATACACTTTGGAGTCATTAATTAAAACTCATTTTTCAACCACTCCACAAATTTCTTGTTAACAAACTATAGTTTTGGCAAGTCGGTTAGGATATCTACTTTGTACATGACACAAGTAATTTTTCCAACAATTGTTTACAGACAGATTATTTCACTTATAATTGACTGTATCACAATTCCAGTGGGTCAGACGTTTACATACACTAAGTTGACTGTGTCTTTAAACAGCTTGGAAAATTCCAGAAAATTAAGTCATGGCTTTAGAAGCTTCTAAGGCTAATTGACATCATCTAAGGCAATTGGAGGTGTACCTGTGGATGTATTCAAGGCCTACCTTCAAACGAAGTGCCTCTTTGCTTGACATCATGGTAAAATCTAAAGAAATCAGCCAAGACCTCAGAATAAAATTGTAGACCTCCACAAGTCTGGTTCATCCTTGGGAGCAATTTCCAAACGCCTGAAGGTACCACATTCATCTGTACAAACAATAGTTCTCCTGGCCCAGTAGTTGTGTGTATTACCTTTTCCAGTAAATTCCTCCGTTCCGGATGTTTCACAGCTTTCAAGGAAATGTACGAAAACAAATATTTGAACGGTGATTGAAGTCCTCCATCCCATTTAATATTTCATTAAGCCCATAATGATGTTTTTGTTCATCCACGGTTTTCTGGAACTTTCCTCATGCGATGTTCTCCAGGGTTAAGCTGCTTTTGGCCTCCTTCACGCGTTTTCCCAGTTCAGTCATATCAGTTTAGTTTTTTTTTACATCATCAGATATTTTCTTCCTCTGCTTGGCCAATTTCTCATTGCTAGTGCAAATTTCTGTTAGTAGTGTCTCTAAACTCACTGTAGTCGAATCATCGGCTACTTGGTCCATGGTGCTTTGTTTTGCTGTTTGTTTGACAAATAGAGATAGTATTTGCCAAATACATGCAATTTGCAAAATAACGTTACAGTTATTTCTTGACTTCAGAGTTGAGTTCTATCCTATTTAAGAGGCATATTTTTTGTAAAGAAAGGAAATGCCAAACAGATCTACCTCACGGACACCATACCGAAATCTGAGTTTTCTTGATCTAGACGGTCGTTATTTCTTAACATTCTGAGAACATGACTTTAAAGAAAACTATGAGAAAATGTCATGTTGAAGTACTGAAATTCCCACCTAAGAAACAAATGGTTCTCAGAACGTTATGCGCAAGCTGGGAGCTCCCACACAACTCCTTCTGAGGCTGCACTTCAAACCAGGGAGCTGGAAGTAAGTAGACCTACAGCTCAGTCAATGTTCCGGAAAACCCTTCCAGCAGCAGATCAGTGTGCAGTGGGTCAGGAGGGAGTGGACAAGGTGTTAGGAGGGCTGGGGCCACGGCTGAGGGCCGGTCTGGGAAAGGATGTGAGGGGCCAGTGGATCAACTCAATGGAGTGACAAACAGACATAGCACCATGCAGAGAAACATCTGGCCTAACGCTGAGTTGAACAAGACTCAATCAGCATGTGTTTGTAGAGACTGGACAGAGGCCCAGCACACTGTATAGAGAGACTGTTTCCATGTCTAATTGGGCTGAACTAATGGTTGTTATCTTAACCAAGCCCCCAGGAACTGTGAACTGGTGAAATAGAGGATTGGCTTATGACCAGGGGTTGGGGAGTGAGAGTGGTCTGTCTGTCTCTCGTGGTCTCAATCAGGCACTAGGCCTTAGGGTATTCCTGGAGGAGGGGGTTGGACAGATGTCATAGTCACTCCAACTGGGTAACGATGTGAAGTCCCAAAGGGCAAGCCCACATCATCGATCGTCCATTAACTCGGACAAAGCAATTATTTGTGTGCAGTTTTCCCTGTGGATTGATATAGCTGGAAATCACAAAGTGCTCCAAAAAATCATTAGATTTATTTTCACCCACTAGTTGTTCAAGCACGCATGTAGAATTCCATTTGAACATCCTTTCAGCTTTCAGTCTATATCTGATATAGTGGAACTGTGTGAAAGATGCATATGTCAACACTCCAATCTGGATGACTCTACTGTAGCTGGCACCTTTTTGTACTCTGTTTGTACGCCCTAATAAATCAAGATAAAGACTATTGTCCTAAATCTCTGCAAACGCTTTGGAGAGAGAGAGAGAGAGAGAGAGAGAGAGAGAGAGGCCATAAACACAGAGTACACAGTGGCAGAATACCTGACCCCTGTGACTGACCCGAAATTAAGGAAAGCTTTGACTATGTACAGAGTCACTGAGCATAGCTTTGCTATTGTGAAAGGATGCCAAAGGCAGACCTGGCTCTCGAGAAGACAGGCTATGTGCACACTGCCCACAAAATGATCCACAAATAATTTGAAAACAAACCCAATTTTGATAAACTCCTATATTCATTGGGTGAAATACCACAGCAGCAAGTGTGCCATCACAGCAGCAATATGTGTGAGCTGTTGCCACAAGAAAAGGGCAACCAGTGAATACCATTGTAAATGGAACAGGGCTCCGGGCAGCCGAGCGGAAATGGAGGAAAACTCGCCTCCCTGCGGACCTGGCATCCTTTCACTCCCTCCTCTCTACATTTTCCTCCTCTGTCTCTGCTGCTAAAGCCACTTTCTACCATTCTAAATTCCAAGCATCTGCCTCTAACCCTAGGAAGCTCTTTGCCACCTTCTCCTCCCTCCTGAATCCTCCCCCCCCTCCTCCTCTCTGCAGATGACTTCAACCATTTTGAAAAGAAGGTCGACGACATCCGATCCTCGTTTGCTAAGTCAAACGACACCGCTGGTTCTGCTCACACTGCCCTACCCTATGCTCTGACCTCTTTCTCCCTCTCTCTCCAGATGAAATCTCGCGTCTTGTGACGGCCGGCCGCCCAACAACCTGCCCGCTTGACCCTATCCCCTCCTCTCTTCTCCAGACCATTTCCGGAGACCTTCTCCCTTACCTCACCTCGCTCATCAACTCATCCCTGACCGCTGGCTACGTCCCTCCCGTCTTCAAGAGAGCGAGAGTTGCACCCTTCTGAAAAAACCTACACTCGATCCCTCCGATGTCAACAACTACAGACCAGTATCCCTTCTCTCTTTCTCTCCAAAACTCTTGAGCGTGCCGTCCTTGGCCAGCTCTACCGCTATCTCTCTCAGAATGACCTTCTTGATCCAAATCAGTCAGGTTTCAAGACTAGTCATTCAACTGAGACTGCTCTTCTCTGTATCACGGAGGCGCTCCGCACTGCTAAAGCTAACTCTCTCTCCTCTGCTCTCATCCTTCTAGACCTATCGGCTGCCTTCGATACTGTGAACCATCAGATCCTCCTCTCCACCCTCTCCGAGTTGGGCATCTCCGGCGCGGCCCACGCTTGATTGCGTCCTACCTGACAGGTCGCTCCTACCAGGTGGCGTGGCGAGAATCTGTCTCCTCACCACGCGCTCTCACCACTGGTGTCCCCCAGGGCTCTGTTCTAGGCCCTCTCTTATTCTCGCTATACACCAAGTCACTTGGCTCTGTCATAACCTCACATGGTCTCTCCTATCATTGCTATGCAGACGACACACAATTAATCTTCTCCTTTCCCCTTCTGATGACCAGGTGGCGAATCACATCTCTGCATGTCTGGCAGACATATCAGTGTGGATGACGGATCACCACCTCAAGCTGAACCTCAGCAAGACGGAGCTCCTCTTCCTCCCGGGGAAGGACTGCCCGTTCCATGATCTCGCCATCACGGTTGACAACTCCATTGTGTCCTCCTCCCAGAGCGCTAAGAACCTTGGCGTGATCCTGGACAACACCCTGACGTTCTCAACTAACATCAAGGCGGTGTCCCGTTCCTGTAGGTTCATGCTCTACAACATCCGCAGAGTACGACCCTGCCTCACACAGGAAGCGGCGCAGGTCCTAATCCAGGCAACTCGCTGTTGGCTGGGCTCCCTGCCTGTGCCATTAAACCCCTACAACTCATCCAGAACGCCGCAGCCCGTCTGGTGTTCAACCTTCCCAAGTTCTCTCACGTCACCCCGCTCCTCCGCTCTCTCCACTGGCTTCCAGTTGAAGCTCGCATCCGCTACAAGACCATGGTGCTTGCCTACGGAGCTGTGAGGGGAACGGCACCTCAGTACCTCCAGGCTCTGATCAGGCCCTACACCCAAACAAGGGCACTGCGTTCATCCACCTCTGGCCTGCTCGCCTCCCTACCACTGAGGAAGTACAGGTCCCGCTCAGCCCAGTCAAAACTGTTCGCTGCTCTGGCCCCCAATGGTGGAACAAACTCCCTCACGACGCCAGGACAGCGGAGTCAATCACCACCTTCCGGAGACACCTGAAACCCCCCCCCTTTAAGGAAAACCTAAGATTAGGTAAGTAAGGGTAAGTAATCCTTTTCCCCCCCCTCTCCCCCAAAAAAAAAAAAAGATTTAGATGCAAGTGGCTGTTCCACTGGATGCCATAAGGTGTATGCACCAATTTGTAAGTCGCTCTGGATAAGAGCGTCTGCTAAATGACTTAAATGTAAATGTAAATGTAAATACAACCCATATCTATTTATTTATTTCCCCTTTTGTATTTGAACTATTTGCACATAATGACATTTGAAATGTCTTCATTCTTTTGGAACTTTTGTGAGTAATGTTTACTGTTCATTTTTGTTTATTTCACTTTTGTTTATTATCTACTTCACTTGCTTTGGCAAAGTTAACATATGTTTCCCATGCCAATAAAGCCCTTAAATTGAATTGAAATTGAACTGAGGGAGCTGGGGAGCTGGGGAGGGAGGGAGAGGAAACCTGAGGAATGGGTACAGGACAAGCAGAACCAAAACAAACAGGCTGATGTTTCCATTTGATAAGTGTGTGTGTTTCGCTTGTTAAGGTATTTACACTCCAATCGCATTCATGCACCCAGGGTCACATCTTTCCAAAACCTGACTATGTGACTGAGAAGGTTACTCTTGGGTCAGATCCCTCACAGAATACAGACATTGTTTCTGCGGAATTTGGGAATTTGTGTGTTTCCCACTTGCAAATGTCTATCACCCTTGCTGGTTTAAGGAGTTTAAAAGGAGAGACATTGGTATTGTATGACTTGAATAGCATACCAGTCGATAGGCTCAGATTGACTAGTGCATTAGTGTTTCTATTCTTTTTGTAGAAATGAAATGCATAGTGCATGATGTGTGTTGAATGTTGTAACAACACAGAATAAAACAAAAGTCCAACGTTGGTATTACTGCCCAGTACTGCTCATCACTTAACCATGCATCCACATTACTTTACTTTTTATCAAATATCTCACTTGTTGTGTATTATATTTGTTTTATTATTTCATTTCAAGTCATCTCATCTCTGTAGAGCTGCTGCCTATGCTGTCTGACCAAATCACAATTTTAGCTTCTTCAAAGTAAATAAGGCATACTTTTATGACTGGTGAATACCAATCAACTAGGTTGTGTATTTTCAAGTAATAATATTTTCTATCCCTCTTAATCACCTGTTCTCTCTTCTCTCCTTCTCCATGACTTATTTATACTGTATTATTGACTGTATGTTTGTTTTACTCCATGTGTAACTCTGTGTCGTTGTATGTGTCGAACTGCTTTGCTTTATCTTGGCCAGGTCGCAATTGTAAATGAGAACTTGTTCTCAACTTGCCTACCTGGTTAAATATAGGTGAAATAAATAAAAAATGTCTGCTCCACACAGACTGGACAAGTAGAATTCAAGGCAGTACAGTGTACAATTGTTAGGTTTATGGGAGGGTTTGGCCAGCCGGGATGTCCTTGTCCCATCGAGCTCTAGGGACTCCTTGTGGCGGGCCGGGGCGCCTGCACGCTGACTGTGGTCGCCAGGGGTAGGGTGTTTCCTACAACACAGGGTTGTTTCGGAGGACGCATTGCTTTGACCTTCTTCTCTCCCGAGTCCGTACTGGAGTAGCGATGGGACAGGACTGTAACTACCATTTGGGGAGAAAAGGGCTAAAATACAAAACACATTTTAAAAATACCCGAAAATAACCTACATTTCTGTTAATCACTGAGCACTAAGATTTAATTTATTGTTGAGTGGGGAGAGTTAAAAATGTTACATATTCTTAGTGGTTGAAATGGGACTATGAAACTCACATTATTGTTGTAAGAGAGGGAATCGTCTGTGGTGAATTATAACTGAACTTAGAGTGATTTATAAGAGAGAGAGAGGGAGACTTACGGGGTATACAGTAGCCTACACACCGTGTGTTTATTTGGACATGAGGCACCTGGAACCAGGGTTGAGGACCAACCCTTCAACATGTGCTAAACATCAGGCTTCTTCAGCTGACGCAGGTCAAAGGTTGGCATCTCCTCCATGGCCCAGATCCATAAACCACGTCCAGCAGACAGAGAGATCCTCAGGGTGTGTAAAGGTCTGGAGATAACGTTGGGTTAAAGTTCAGGAGGTGTGTTAGCGTCACACCTTTGTACGCTGTGTGGAATCCTAGAACCCCACGCCAAAACAGTTGAAGAAAAATGGCGTCTTGACATTCTCCAGCATTGTATGGGTGGCTGAGCGTTAATCAAATCCTTAATCATCATTACCTGGACCTGTCCCGAAGAGAAGGTATAAAACCTGCAATTTTCACTCCTGTGACGTTTTAATAGGGACGTGTTTCATCGTAACAGCCTTTGAAAACATGTTGATGTGACAGGTGTCTCTCCACTCACCTACATGAGTCCAGAGTATGGCTGGTTGTACTCTCTCAAGCCCTGACACACATACTGGGAGTGCTAGCCTCTTTAAACCTGTCCCCATGGACATCCACCACATTCTTCAGTTTACCACCCTCAGGAGTATTCTGTCAAACTTCGTTTCAGGCACATGGATCTGACTGTGTTTAGATTCACCATGACTGTCCACAGCTGCTAGGTCATACATATAAGACTGATGCACTTCAATGGAATACACACACGCACACACACACAATACTCATATAAAATATATCTGTTTGACAACTTAAGCCACATGGAATGTCGAAGGCATCCCTCAATTATTTTCTTAAGTAAAGGTCTAAGCTTATGGTAACTGCAGCTTCGCCCTCAGCGGGGGTTAGGCAGCAGTCTACTGTGCTCTGCTCTGGCAGGAGATGCATGTCTGTGCACACGTTAACTACTGGGCGAGAGAGTCCTGTCTGTCCATACGTCCATGTCATGGTACCACGTCCCACACAGCCAGACTCTAGAGGTGTCTGTTTTTTACCACTAACTGGTATTTATACTGAACAAATATAAACCTAACATGCAACAATTTCAATACTTTTACTGAGTTACAGTTCATATAAGAAATCAGTAAATTGAAATAAATTCATTAGGCCCTAATCTGTGGATTTCACATGACTGGGCAGGGGCGCAGCCAATCAGAATGAGTTTTTCCCCACAAAAGGGCTTTATTACAGACACAAATACTCCTCAGTTTCATCAGCTGTCCGGGTGTCTGGTCTCAGACAATCCCCAGGTGAAGAAGCCAGATGAGGAGGTCCTGGGCTGGCATGGTTACACATGGTCTGCAGTTGTGAGGCTGGTTGGACATACTGCCAAATTCTCTAAAACTACATTGGAGATAATTTCTCTACCATAAGCCAACGTTCAATTCTCTGGCAGAAGCTCTGGTGGACATTCTCGACAGTCAGCATGCCAATTGCCCGCTCCCTCAAAACTTGATACATCTGTGGCATTGTGTTGTGTGCTAATTTTTGAGTGGCCTTTTATTATCCCCAGCACAAACAAGGTGCACCTGTGTAATGATCATGCTGTTTAATCAGATTCTCGATATGCCACACCTGTCAGGTGGGATGGATTATCTTGGCAAAGAAGAAATGCTCACTAACAGAGATGCAAACAAACTTGTGCCCAACATTTTTGATTTTTTTTTTGTGCATATGGACAATTTTACATACACTTTACATGTTGCGTTTATATTTTTGTTTAGTACATAATACACACTTGTATGCAGACCAGTGGCTATCTGTGCCGTTTAAGATGAGGGAAGACGCACATTTTTTTATGAGCACTATTATTTCTATTACAGCATATTAGATGAGGTTCATATTCCATTCACCCAGTTCAATGTAACAGTGATCGGTTTAGGCTACTACATAATACTACAATTTTCCCTATACCCATCATGAGGTTGCCACAACCTGGCCTATGAATAAAAGTTTACAACGTAGGTGCACACAGGTCGAGAGAAGAATTTGAGGTGACACATGCAATACTCTTGTCTGCATCTAACTGATATAGGATGTAATCATTAGTCTGACAGTTGCAAACAAGAGTTTATATTGAACAAATTCAGGTATGTTTATCCCCATTTTCGTTCCGTTTGCTTCTGTTTTAAGAAATGTTTTTCAACAGAATTGGTGGAATGAATACACCCTGATCCAGGTGCACAACTTTGGTTTTAGAAGTGTGGGGACATAACCTGACGCGGGGTCTGGAGGGTTCTCCCCAACATTCTTTGGGGGCATCTAAAGCTAATTTCCTGCATTTCTACACAACAATATGACTCATGGCCGTTTAACTGTCTCTATTTAGAACAACAAATAGTAAGCAAAAATGCCCCCAGTCATCAAGCTAAGTAAGGGATCATTGTTAAATAGTGATTGATAAGACTGAACAAGATCAGTCAATATTGTGTTGCACCTTTAATAACCAATGAGCCTAACAAGTCTCCCAGTCCCTGCCTCTGTAAAACATCCCCACAGCATAATGCTGCCACCACCACGCTTCACCGTAGGGCATTCAGGCCAAAGAGTTCAATTCTGGTTTCATCAGACCAGATCATCTTGTTTCTAATGACCTGAGAGTCCTTTGGCAAACTCAAGCGGGCTGTCATGTGCCTTTTACTGAGGAGAGGCTTCCATCCTGGCGACTCTACCATAAAGCCTGATTGGTGGAGTGCTGCAGAGATGGTTGTCCTTCTGGAAGTTTCCCCATCTCCACAGAAGAACTAAGGATCTCTATCAGAGTAACCATCGGCTTCTTGGTCACCTTCCTGACCAAACTTCTTCAATTTAAGAATGATGGAAGCCACTGTGTTCTTGGGGACCTTCAATGCTGCAGAAATATTTTGCTACCCTTCCCCAGATCTGTGCTTCAACACAATCTTGTCTCGGACATCATGGCTTGGTTTTTGCTCTGATATGCACTGTCAACTGTGGGACCTTATATAGACAGGTATGTGTGTTTCCAAATCATGTCCAATCAATTGAATTTACCACAGGTGGACTCCAACCAAGTAGTAGAAACATCTCAAGGATGATCAATGGGAACAGGATGCACCTGAGCTCAATTTCGAGTCTCATAGGAAAGGGTCTGAATACTAATGTAAATAGTTTTTCTGTTTTTATTTTGAATGCATTTGCAAAATGTCTAAAACCTGTTTTCACTTTGTCATTATGGGGTATTGTGTGTAGATTGATGAGGACATGTTTTATTTAATCATTTTCAGAATAAGGCTGCAACGTAACAAAATGTGGAGAAGTCAAGGGATCTGAATATTTTCTGAATGCACTGTACTTCTGTTTAAATGGGACAAAAAAGCTAGAAAACATTTACATACTGTCACTTATGCAGGATCGACAGGTTCCCGCGCCTTAGCAGAGGTGACCGGTCTGCTCCTGATCCCTGGGATCCGACAGGTTCCCGCGCCTTAGCAGAGGTGACCGGTCTGCTCCTGATCCCTGGGAGAGGTCCCCGCCAGTGTCTGCATCCGATACAGTTCGGGAGGGGGTCTGCTCCTGACTGTCACATGTTCTCCCTCTCCGGCCTCTAGGTCACCAAGCTGCTCGGGGAGGGGTTACGGGCGCACACCTGTCACCAGTGTTACATGCATAATGACATTCACCTGGACTCCATCACCTCCTTGAATACCTGCCCTTTATATGTCACTCCCTTTGGTTTCTTCCCCAGTTGTCATTGTTCCTGTTTCTGTTTCTTGTTTGTGCGTTGTTCGTGTTTCTTGTTTTGTATTATGTTGCGTTTATTTATTAAAACACTCACTCCCTGAACTGGCTTCCCGACTCTCAGCGCATATCATTACACATACAAACAACAGCTGTTAGATAGTTATATGAGTTGGCTATTATTACTATCTAACAGATAGCTACAGGCTTGAGCTGAACTGGCATGTGGTAGCTACAAGCTGGCTAATTCATTCACCTCAGTCAAGAGGGGATGAAACCTAATGTATCATGTCAGTTACACTACTAGCTCAGCATTGGGAATAAACAGTAGTTTTAGTTTATTTGAAGTTAAACAGCAGTTACCTTGCCAGCTACATCAGTCAACTAAAGAGTAGCCAGTTTCTGCTCTGCTTGCTTTTACAACTCGGAGAAAGAGGGAAACACGTACAGACTGACAGCAGCTGCCTCTGTTCAACTCTCCCGTGCTGGTCCAGCCAGCCTTTCAGAAGCTCCACAAAAACCTGTCGGTCCAAATGAAGAGTCTGCCATATTGCTTTGCACCTATCCAGTACAGGTCAGATCAGTAAACACCAAAGCGGCCCGAAATGGAGCCAGGTCGTACTCTCCTTGTGCAACTCCTCTAGATGGAATGCATAGGCCTGCATGGTATGAATCTGTCAGTGCATTTTTACCACGTGAGGACAAGCTCTCGCTGCTGTAGCCAGTGGATTCATGACGCACGGCCAAATGTATTGGCGTACGCAGACAGTCTCTCCCCAACAGCCAATAAATGCATCAGCCTGAGGCCCTGAGCAATGCTAAATACACAGCTAGTAAAAGGGGATAGGGCCCTACGTCATCCATGACTTTAGTGTACATATTTCTGTATTGAGCACTGTCTGCTATGGTGTAAAAGTGATGGCCCAGTCAATGATATCACTTTTATTGGTTGTTAGGATGTCTACTGTGATACACACTTACGTGAAGGCCAAGGGCAGGGAAAGAGTTGTGGTCCATGGGTTAAAGTCTATGGACCGTTTTACTGTATCAAATGTCGGCTGTAAAATTGAGTGACATCAAATTGAATTGCCTTTGTACAATTGTGTGCAAAGACACACATGGCCAAACACATTTCCAATGAGATTAAACTTTTTTTCATGATTTTAGACATTCACAGAACATAAAATAGACGTTTCACTCATTGTCATCTGCTACCAAAGAGTAGCAGCCATTTGGGAGAAACACAGTGGCCAATTTTGTGCCAGAGGAGATCTCACCACACATCAGGGTGCAATATAACCAAACGTTTAGATAGAAATGTATTGGGTAGAACAGCTATGATTGTCAGTCAGTTAGTTTAGGGTATTGTGTTAGCTCTATTCGCTACATTTCTGTCTGTTTGACCTTACAGAATACATGGTTGAGGGGTAGGCCAGTTTACTTGTGCCAGTTTCCAGCTGGGGATGCTTAACGTTCCATCGCAGTGTTTTCATGTGCAGTACTCTCCACTCCATCACATAATGTAAATACTATAGCCCCACATGGTGCCACTGGTGTGTGGACGTTGACGTGGGTAGAAGGTTATTTACACACTCACTGTAGGAAAAAGGCCAATGATGCTAGATGGGCTTAGTGCTCTGCATGCACAGTTTAACCTAACCTGGATACAGCTGGCCTGGCCTGGGAAAATACATGCACTCACGTACACATACACACAGAAGCACGCACGCACACATGCACACACAAGCTTGCATGTGTGAGAGAGATAAACAGCGAACCGAGAAAGAGAGAGTGGGTCTGTGAGAAAGGAAAAGAGGGAGTTTTAAGCCAAATTCAGATCAGCACATGATGTGTCTGTCGAAATCTCTCTTGTGCCATGTTGACGTTAGGAAACATTGCCTGCAGCTCCTAGCTGATGCTCTCTGACTGCTGTAACATGTTAGTTCAGAGCCAGGCAGCACAATGTTTTCATTAATCCCACAACTGACGTCCGTGATGTCACCTCAGCTTTTACAGCTTCAGATTAACAAAGGGATTTTTAATGAACACAGAATGAGGTCTATTGCCAACAGAGGGTTGCTATAGGGATGACAATAGAGTAGACAAACATGGTTTGTGAGGAATATGAACCCAATGTTTTGGAATTGGTAGGCATGTCGCGCAGTAACGCTAACATGTGTAGTGGGTAAAGCTGGCAATGCCCATATTTGGAGCACCATTTTTCTAGGAAAAGACTCAGAGTTCTCCATCCTAAGGTCAACAGCTAAAGAAATTATGTCTTTTTCAAAACTAAATGTTATGCCCCAACTACCATATAGCAGCCATCTAGCTATCACTTCCTGGAGACTTATACATGACCCAAGATTGTGAAAAGTTTACTATCGCCATGGTCACCACCTGGCCCAGAAGCCCTTGTAAGATCCCATGACCCTCAGTGTGTGTGCATACCGGGTATACTCAGAAGGACATTCTGCCCAAACTTCCTATTCCCACACCAAACATCCTTTCCTGTTTTAAAGGTCATGCCAGATTCCCAAACGTTCACCTGGTTCAACTTGTCAAGGGCTTGATGATTAGTTGACAAGTAGAATCAGGTGTGCTTGTCGAGGGCCTTAACAACAATCTGTACTGTCGGGAGTACTGGAGTTGGCAAACACTGATCTAGGGCGTGTTCGTACATTCACTCTGGCTATCTACTCAGAATTTTAGAGCACTCTTGTCTGAAAGCTCAGAATAATTGATGAATTTACGAACGCTCAACACCTGTTGAATATGACTGGTGTCAGTAAACATCGGCAAAAAAAGCTTAATTCATTGTTGCCAACAGCACAGTTACAGTCACTAACGCTCAGGGTAACATGAAAACAGCCTAACCAGCTTTGCTAGGGTGAGTAAAACGGTCAGAGTGAGGTGTTCTCTCATTTATGCCTGGAAGTAGCTATGGAAGTAGCTAACATACCACTTCCAGTGAGTGCTTGACTGCCATTGTGTGGTCAGAGCGCTCTCGATCAACCCTACCCTCGGCCAGAGCGTCCAGTGTGAGAGCGAAACACTCAGAATTTATGAGTGGACAATCTGACAGCAACGCTGTATTTACGAACGCTCAGAGCGTCTCTGGCACTCAGAGTGAATTTATGAACGCACACCTAGAGAGTCATAGCCATAAAGATCATAAAATTCAAAACATAACGCTATGGTCATAAGCGATGTGTTACCATAGAGACACAGTTAAGATGACTACACACAATGAGTGAGAAAATGAACGCTCAAACAACCACATGTTTTACTGTAACGGATTTGTATTGCTTTAATGTTTTTTTTTCCTCAGGAACAGGTAAGCCATGACAGTATAATGCAAATGAAGAAAAAAACACAAGACCCTCTGTACATCCTTAGTAGTACATTCACACACTCATTAAGTCCCGTCTGTACACTGAACTCCTCCACACACCTAACACAAAATGCATTCCATTTCCATTGGTTAACACTGACTGACAGCCGCAGGGTCGTGTAGCTTGAAATGTTGAGGACTTAAAAAAAAAATAAAAACATACCAGCAAAATAAAGAATAAATAAATCATGTTACTTGTGAGAGGGCCACAGTTTGGACATCGGGTGACTATAGCTAGACGTAGTAGCTCAAATAAAAGACATTTGAAGAATTGTAGACAACATTTTGCCTTCAACACTGATATTCACATGAAATGATATAAAGTAATTGTTTGCATCTGCATCTGTTGTATGGTTGTGGTATTCCATTGGTAAGTGATTAGTATTTCTAAACGGGTTTTAACAATAGTCTCAACTCCATTCAGTTGCAATGGAGAGGACAAGAGAGAGAATAGAGAAGTTCACATATAATGGTGGTGTTAGTGGTATGTGGGACTGCATATTTACTGGCAACAGAAGGAACATTTATGAATTCATTCGGCTTAGCAACACAATTTCCTTGGAAAAAAGCCAAACATGTAGACACCATAGAAGTTATGTGTTTGAATCTTTGGCAAATCATAATGTCGGTATGATGGGTTGCACATTGCTGTTTACATATTGCATTTAAGGTCGACTTCTAAATTAAATGTCCTCATGCTTCCCTTATAAAAACTTTGTTTTTTTTAAGAACATTACATATTTTCATAATGTGGTAAATCCATATTCAAGACCTGACCCTAAAACCTAAAACTGACCCTAAAACTGGCAACAACATTTGCCAGGTAACTGATATTATTCGCTGTATTATGGCAGCGTATAAGACAAACTTGAACATTATGTTGGTCTACCACCCGGATGGTTTTGTCCATGCATTTTTCCCGTAAAAATCATATGCTTTCATCCCATACATGCCTAACCTCAATCTCTGAGAACGCGAAGAAGAAGACACATGACGAGCTAGAACAAACATACATGTACTGAGTAATGTACACCATATATATCCAAAAGCCTTTCAAAATCTCCCGACTTTGAAATCATTAGCTAAAATAAGTATTTTTTTTCTCAATCCTTAAGGTAATCTTCTTTATGTAGACTGTACAATATATGTATATATGAGTTATCATGGAGGAACAAAGCAATAAAAATAAATAGATTTTTTTAGTTATGTCACCTTTCAAAGTAGTATATCTATATACATTTGATATCAATATCATTTTTCCTTAGCTTATGGAAGATGGGTGAGTGGTGTGTGTTTGAGAAGCAGGCATTTACACATAGTGTGACAACCTCTACATTTGTCTAAAGGTATGTAGATGCGATCTGGTGAGAGGATAAATTCCCTTTTGGTTCAAAATGAAAGACGACCTTGCTTGATACAGTGAAACCCTCCTGCAAGATAAAAAAAAATATTGCGTCTCACCATCGAGTAACTACTTCAACAAAAGGCTGTCTACATGTTATTTTTTCTTTTTAGGGCTCTTTAGTAGTCCAAAAATGGTTTATAATATCATGCAGTCTCTAACAAGGCAAACAACCTCTGTTTTCTTGTCTTAGGGTTAAAGTCTTCATAGAACACAGCGTAGAATGGCCGTTTTGGTGATGTTTAGAGGGAGTGCAGTTGGACTAAAACATGCAGGACAGTGCCTAGGGCCCAGGGCTCAGACCAGTCCCTGGTGTTTGTTTCCAGTGTGTTGATTAGCAGTGTCTGTGAGCAGCCAACAGGTGAGGATCAGTCTGAGTCAAACAGGATTGAGTTCAAACGTGGATAATCGGCACCACCGTGTGGACAGGAGGAGTGAAAGCAGTAGATTTACCAGCTACCTTTCCACAGGCCAGAGTAATCCATCTCCCACATCTGAAATCAATCAGTGCACTCCAGGATCGACTGGTCAAGTCTGGACCTAACATAAGCAATGTGTTTTATGAGAAGGTTGATCTGCTCTGTGAAGTTGAGCACAGTTTATTTTTCTCGCTGTTGAGCCCTTTACAACATACAACAGGCCTGGGAAATGTCCACTCGAGGGTTCACAAATGACTTTAGTGGACCAAGCTTAAAGATCGAGCTAACATGCAAACGTCTTCTTAAATATTCTTTAGTAAGAAGCCACTGAGGCAAACTATTTTTCTGAAGACAGAATAAAGTTCAAGAAGAAAGCATTCTTTCTGTTTTTGTCTGTTTCATTTCAACAGTCCCGTTGTAAAAAAGAAAAACGGAGAAAACCTACAACGCCTTAAACTGACCGTCTAATTATGACATACTTGTTCTGAGTGCTACCTTTGGTAAATCAATCCGAAAACCTGATAAATGTCAGTGTCCTTTTCTCCCACTGATACTTAGTTTAGCACACAGCTCCTCCACCTTCTTCCTCCACCAGCTCGAGACACATTATCACTGTCACCACTCCAGCCACAACTTCCTCTGACGCCATCTTGGATTACCTCCAAGTCCTTCAAACATAAAATCTCGCAGAATAAAACAAAGAGAACATATCTCAACAAAAGTAACAGAAGAAAATAATGAAACACAATCCAAAATGCTGAAAAAAATGTAAGACCAAAAGAATGACTGCCAGGGGTTCGTTGGTTTCACCGCCTCATGACTTTAGAGACGAAGTTGACGATGGCTGAAGCAGGCTGGTCGGGGTCCAACTCGGCAAACAGGTGGCTGACGTTGTCCGTTGTGCTTCCTTGTTTACGTGCCACGAAACCAAACAGTCTGAAGTTTAAAGAGAAATAAAAGCCTGGTTTGAATATGTAGGAGATGGTTCATGATTTGATGTAGTTATTTATAGGCCTATGTGGACCATGGGACTTATTTGTCCCATCTAGTTAATGACCTATTCTATGTATAATAGAGTGATTTGAGTTGTGAGACCTACTTTGCCGTTCCACCTCCTTCCTTGCTCCACCTGTGAAGATGAGAAATTCATTTTGGAGGAACAATCAACAAATCTTCCCTATGTAGGCTACATTTGCAATATTTTTACTACTTTAGCACAGCAGAAAGATCTGGTCTCAAACACTTACTTCCTGTCCTGGGGGTCAATGTCACAGTAGGTGACAGTGTTGATTGGGTAGTGCCTTCGGAAGAAGACCCTAGGGCAGGAGAAAACTCTGAGTTAATGTTGTAAATCTCAGAGTTTGTCACCAAGCTAGCTCCTTTCAAGTAAAACAGTTTGACATACTAGTGATGAATCAATGATTGAATACCAACAGATTTCTATGGATCTGACTGTGGGTGTAGGGTGCTCCTGTTTCCATGGTTACTACTCACTTCCTCTGGCTATCCGTGAGGGTGATGCCCTGCGACGACACTTTGAAGTGGACGGTTGTTGCCGCGGGCAACGGGTTGACGGCCACCGTTTCGCTGATTGCTTTGGCGACGGCCTGAGGTCCGGTCAGAGACTCCATGTCCACCGAGCTGATGTAAAGAACATTGCATGCTGGGAGAGAACAAAAAAAATGGTGCATAATCAGTCACTGTACAAAATGAAGCAGTGAAGGAGTAGCAACAATTAGTGCAATCATTTGAACATGTTGTGAATAAGTGTTGAGAAACAGATCGAGGCAACAGCTGGCTGTATATTAGTGACTCTATATCTTTCCTTTCTTCTCCCATCAGAATGCTCACTCCATGCATTTTGTCGGTAGGTAGTGCCATGCTATCTCTACCAAAGAGAACAGAACACACGTCCAATCCACAAGACAATGTTTCAAACCTCACAACAGCTGCCCTGCATAAGACCTAAAGAACAGCGTTATAGAAACACACTTCACTCGTTTGAGTGACAACCATGACAAGAAAAGATGTGACTAAGGCAGGCATGGTAGTGAGAGGGAAGCTTCTGTGGTGACCATGCAGAGCTGAAATATCAGTCTGGGGAGTGTGGGGACAAGGGGTTAATAATGCCAAAATAGAACCCAAAAACACAGTGCAGTATTTACCATGGGCCTCCTCGGGGACTTGTTGCTGTGCTACTGCAACATAACAGGGTATCCGAGCATGAGAGGAGAAACAAAACCACTGTAGTACATGAAAACTATGTATTTGTGTAACTGCATAGTAATTACATAGGTAGTACTACAGTGGTAAAAGTAAAATTATTATTTGATTGTCGTTATATGTATCTACTGTTGTAATAGAAGGCTTGGAATGGATTGATGATCAACTGAAAGAGAATGGGCTGAATAATGCAGGGTGCAGTTTGTCCTCACCTGCTCCTTGTTTCACCAGCTCGGCCACTGTGTCAGTGGGAGTGTCCAGCTCCAGGGCCTCCTCATTGGGATCTTTGCTGGGATCATCAGCTTGCAGGGCAGGGCCAGAGGAGTCATCGAGTGTTGGTACACGAGGGCAGACAGACATCCTGCACACACACATGATTAGCAAGTGTACTTACTTGCTGGAGGGCTAATGAACGAGTTCTCTGTTGAATATGCATGTTTGGAACTCACCAAAGTATGGTTCGTTGGGACAGCCCTTCAGACGAACGCCTTTGGGGCTCGTCTCAATCAGGAAGTGCCTCACCAACTCGCTCGTGATGTCACCAACTGCCCAAAAAAACAAAACAGTAAACAAAACAGTTAACCTCTTAAACCTCTGGGGGCAGTATTTCATTTTGGATGAAAAACGTTCCTGTTTTAAGAAGATATTTTGTCACGAAAAGATGTTCGACTATGCATATAATTGACAGCTTTGGAAAGAAAACACTCTGACGTTTCCAAAACTGCAAAGATATTGTCTGTGAGTACCACAGAACTAATGCTACAGGCTAAACCAAGATGAAATTTCATACAGGAAGTGAGCCAGATTTTGGAGGCGCTGTGTTCCAATGTCTCCTTATATGGCTGTGAATGCGCAAAGAATGAGCCTACATTTTCTGTCGTTTCCCCAAGGTGTTTGCAGCATTGTGACGTATTTGTAGGCATATCATTGGAAAATTGACCATAAGAGACTACATTTACCAGGTGTCCGCTCGGTGTCCTCCGTCGAAACTATTGCGTAATCTCCAGGTGCATGCATTTTTCCATTTTGAACAGAGAAAACCAAACTGCAACGAGTGATTTATCATCGAATAGATATGTGAAAACACCTTGAGGATTGATTCTAAACAACGTTTGCCATGTTTCTGTCGATATTATGGAGTTAATTTGGAAAAAAGTTTGCGTTGCAATGACTGAATTTTCAGTTTTTTTCTTAGCCAAGCGTGATGAACAAAACGGAGCGATTTCTCCTACACAAATAATATTTTGGAAAAACTGAACATTTTCTATCTAACTGAGAGTCTCCTCATTGAAAACATCCGAAGTTCTTCAAAGGTAAATTATTTTATTTGAATGCTTTTCTTGTTTTTGTGAAAATGTTGCCTGCTGAATGCTAGGCTTAATGCTATGCTAGCTATCAATACTCTTACACAAATTCTTGTGTAGCTATGGTTGAAAAGCATTTTTTGAAAATCTGAGATGACAGTGTTGTTAACAAAAGGCTAAGCTTGTGAGCCAATATATTTATTTCATTTCATTTGCGATTTTCATGAATAGTTAATGTTGCGTTATGGTAATGACTTAAATGTAATGAGCTTGAGGCTACAATTACGCTCCCGATACGGGATTGCTCGTCGCAACAGGTTCATCAAAGGTCTCTGATCGAAGGTCCATTTTTGCACTTTCACTCCTAAAGATTAAGGTTGGGATTCGGGTTAGGGTGATCTGATCCTAGACCTGCGACTAAGATTAATGATCTACTGTACCTTTCTTGTTGGCCTGGGCGGTGGGAGGTGGGCAGGCCACCTTCATGGCCAGGCCGTAGGCCCCTCTGAAGGAGTGGCTGTCCCTGATGACGAAGGCCCCTGGCTCCCTGTCTCTCAGCAGACTGATGGCCTGCTCTCTGGAGATGTCTGGCTTGTACCAGAACTTAGACGTGTCCTGGACAAACTTCACGTTCAGCCTGATGTCTGGACTCTGGTCTGCAGAAGTAGTGACAATGGTCAAAGCAATGAAATAGGGATGATTCTGAGACTTTCGTCCATCAAAATAAGCACTGATTGACTGTACAGTTTCTGCTGTGCATGATTGAGTATGACCGCTCACTTGGCTAGATCTGAATAGATTGAATAGTTATAAAGAACATGGCAGAGACTAGGATTGGACCTCCTCTCTCACCATAGATGGAGAATTTGGAGAGGTCGGGTAGGGTGTGAGAGGTGGACACACTGGGCGTGCTGCCTCCACTGGGTAAGGTGGGTATGGTGGTCTTCCCATCCAGAGTCCCATACGACAGCCCCACATTGGACCTCTCTCCACTGGGCATCCGCCTCTTCTCTGGAAGCATCGGCTGGGGCGACACTGGGAAGGAGGGCGTGGGTGGTGCCCCCTGTCTGTCATCAGGCGTAGTGTGGCCACTGGCCATCGGGTGGCGCCCCATCAAAGGGCTAGGAGGGACGGCGGCGGTTCTGGAGCCTCTTGAGGGGATCACAGGGCTGCCGGGGACTTGCACCCTGTTTCCATTGGGCGATGTGGGGTGACGAGCCAGACCCGGGCTGGCCTGGTTGGCCAGGCGGCGCTGGAGGGCGGGGCTTGGTGGGGTGTTGGTGGCCACCGTGCGGTGGAGAGTGTTGGGGCTTCCGGGGACGGTGTGGAGGGGGCCCACAATGCTGACCTGGGATCCCTCAGGGGAGTGGGGGCCGTAGGACGGAACGGGGGCGTGCTGGGCACTCTCCAAGGGGTGGGATGGGAAGCCGGAGTCAGCCTGGAGACGAATGGAGGAAGTCATCCTCATGCTGCAGAGAGAGAGAACACTGAGCTGTAACCTAGGACTATCTTTAGTCCTCTTCTTTCAAGAGTTTCCCCTGGGTTATCCAAACTCTGTGCCCCAGGAACAGTACCGTACTCACCCGTCTGGGCTGTGGATGGGACTACTGGAAGATATAGGATCATTTAGGGGGTGTCCAGCATAACCACGGCCGTCTGTAGTGAAAATACACATACATATATTATTATTACACTGTTATTGGCAGGCTAAACAGGGAGTGAAAGGGATGCTGTTATGAGGGGGACCGACAGAAACCTGGTGAGGTCATTCCCAAAACAGTTCAAAAAGAAAAGAAACATCCTGAGGGAGACTCAAAGTGGGATTAACACAGATGCAAAGTTGAGAGGTGGAGGCATTAAACAGGCCCACTCCACAGGCTAACAACCTAATATAGATGTGATACCTAACCTACTGTAACCTTACCTCACACCTTAACAAATTCCTTACTTTAACCTGAACTCTTTCTTCACGTTTCAGAAACTTTGGGACGCATTGGGCACCCAGCGATATTCGAGAAGAGGCAGGACTTAACCACTGATAGCCAATCAAAACAGAATGTTTGCGGTTGCAGCCTGTATAGTGGGACTGTGTTATTCCTCTAGAAGCAAACAACAGAAGGTAGAGCAAAACCGAGACGCCATAACAAGATCCTCCTGTCAAAACGAGGGGTTTTCAAACATGTCCGAACACAAAGGATTATGGGTACTCTGTGTGACGGGGATGAGAGGTTGGTGCCACATGTTGCCATAGAAACGCCCTTACCTTGCTCCTCATCGCTTACAGATTCATAGTCTGACAGAACAGAAAGAATAAGTAGAAGAAGAAAACAGTCGGTGATTGAGGGAGAGGTGAGAAAAAGAGGAGGAGTAAACCGTTGAAAGAGAAGCAAGAGACCAAAGTTTGCAGGTGTGTAGAAGCAATTAGGTGACAAAAAAAACCTAGATGGGAAAAGGTTGTGTGTGTGTTTGTGTTCTGACCTGATCCATAATGGTGTGTGTGTGTGTGTGTGTGTGTGTGTGTGTGTGTGTGTGTGTGTGTGTGTGTGTGTGTGTGTGTGTGTGTGTGTGTGTGTGTGTGTGTGTGTGTGTGTGTGTGTGTGTGTGTGTGTGTGTGTGTGTGTTCTGACCTGATCCACCATGGAGAATGTCTGCTGGATGGTGGGGCTTCAGTCCTAAAGCAGAGAGAGGGGTTTTGGCCAAGCCTGGAGGAGAACGGGCTAGAGAGAGAGAGAGAAACAGAGAGAGAGCGAGAGAGAAACAGAGAGAGAGCGAGAGAAACAGAGAGAGAAAGAGAGAAACAGAGAGAGAGAGAAAAACAGAGAGAGAGAGCGAGAGAAACAGAGAGAGAGAGAGAGAGAGAGAAAGAGAGCGAGAGAAACAAAGCGAGAGAGCGAGAGAAACAGAGCGAAAGAGAGCGAGAGAAACAGAAAGAAGAGATAGAGAATGAGAGAAAGAGAGAGACCAAAAACCAAACTGTAAGTGTTTAGCCTAGAGAAACAGAAGATCTGAGCTGATTCATACAGAATACAAAGTGTCAGATCCAAAAACAACCAAAAACAGACAACAACAGGACAGAGAAACAGAAAGATGGTGAATGGAGACACAGAGAAAAACACAACGTGCCAGAAAGAGAGCGAGAGAAACAGAGAGCGAGAAAGAGAGAGAGCCATGCAAGAGTTGGGACATGGCATGCAGAAGGCAAAAACAACACAGAACAGTTCACTGAGGGACTGGTGACACGGAGAGGGAACCAATGGCATCCTAGAACAGTACATTATAGTAATGAGAGAAAGAGAGAGACTAAACAAACTAGTAGCCTACTCTGAGCTGATTCATACAGAATACAAGGAGACACAATGAACAAACTACATGCCAGGATGGTGAATGGAGACACAGTATCCCGGCCATTTTTGGGATTCAGTCAATTCACTGAAGTGAATTGAAACCAATGGCATCCTGAACAGTTTTAACCAGTGGAGGAAAAGAGTTTGGCAGGGTTGGCGTCCAATGGACTTTTTTTCCACAGTCAATTCATGAAGTGAATTGAAATGCCTTCAGTTTTCCAGTGGAGGAAAAGAGTTTGGCAGGGTTGGCGTGGTGGACTGGACACAGTAATCTGAAGATTCCATCAGTTTTCCAGTGATGGAAAAGAGTTTGGCAGGGTTGGCGTGGTGGACTGGACACAGTAATCTGAAGATTCCATGCATCTTCCACTTACCAAAGAATCCCAAATCAATTCTTTGTCTGTCTGTTTCAAAGATAGTGCCTCCAGAGAGGGCAGGCAGGGGCCAGAGCAGGGGTAGTGGGGCAGGGTAAAGGGGGTAGATGGAGGGGGGTCCTTACTTCAACTACAGTGTGGCGGTGACCACTGCAGGAATAGGGAGCCCTAACCCTGGTTGGTCCCAAATAAGTCCAAAAGCAGTCTGTCTATTGAAATGATCATTAAGATAAATACAGATAGATACAGTATTTATCTCTATGGTATCTCTACGGTGCCAAGAAGCAATCTACTGTCTAACCTGACATGATTTATAGGTCATAGGTTAAGTGATGAAACTACAATACATTATTATCTTCTATCTATTCCTGTGTGGCTCAGTTGATAGAGCATGTAACTTGCCAGGGTTTGACCCCCACAGAGGAACAGTATGGAAAAGTTAAATGATGTATGCATTCACTACTGTAAGTCGCTCTGGATAAGTGTGCCTGCTAAATTATTCAAATGTCATTTTTCAGTTTTATTCCCAGTCTCTCTCATAATGTCTTTCACAGAGGGAATTAGTGTTCGTTTACCATTGAATCATCTCTACAAGAGAAAGAAAGGTGTTATTGAATTCATTTAGGAAAGCCACCACCACCGATTAGTCCCAATCAAAACACCAACAATTGAACATTACAGTAACAGCAGTGACTTTCTCTGGCCCTGTCCAAATAATGTCAGAACGCATCGTTCCTCTCTTATAAGAAGGCATTAAAGAAGGATGCATCTTAAAAGCATTGGAACTGGGCCCCCTTCTACAACCACTTATTGTGCATCACTTTAGGCTTCAACTGCAAGTATGAAAGATACTACATACTTAACGTTTATTGCAGTCGCATAATTATGATTGACGAACAGTGGCAATAGAGTAAGGTCTACTGGCGCCCTCTGTCTGCTGGGAGGTGAACTTACACATGTTGAAGTAAGGGGTCTGAGGTGAGACAGGGAAGGCAGGGGTCAGGGGGTGGGCCTCACCACCACTGCTGAACATAGGACTGACAGCAGCCCGACCGTCAGCATCATCATCCCCATACGCCTCGCGGTAGCTGTGCATGGGGCCCTGGAAGGAGGGGACACAGAACACACGCAACACACACACACACACAGCACACGACATAACACACGCCCACCCACAGACACAGAAGGAGCCAGAAAATACACACGGACAAGAATAAAACACACATAGAGGTAATGCAAACAGGCACAGACAGAAAATAACACACAGACACACACACCAACACAAAGTCCACATACACACACACACACACACACACACACACACACACACACACACACACACACACACACACACACACACACACACACACACACACACACACACACACACACACACACACACACACACACACACACACACAACAGACATGGTTACTCTCACAGTGAAACAACGATCTATTCAATGAACGGAAGACCATTTTAAGCTGATAAAGACAAGAGAGAGAGCTTGCTGCCTGTGGCTGGACAGGGGTATGTACTCTACCTCTCTGGGTCTTCCTCCAGGGTTGTGGATGTGGAAGTCTGACAAGTGGACAGGGGAGCGCACCGGCGCCCCCGTGTGGGCTGGAGGGTCCTCGTTGCCACTCTGGTAGTGCCCCTCGCTAGTGGTCCGACGGCGGACGGTCTCCTGAGCCTCCTCCGGCGTCATCCCACGGGAACGCATCCCTGGAACGCCAACAACAGCGTCAGGAATTCCCAAAGGCTTTCCTTCAGTTTCAGGAATGTATTTTGGAAGAACGATAACTTTAGGGGGGATCTAAAATATGGATCTGGAAATAAGTTTCAGAGTGTATCTACACTGTATATTCCAGGTTTCATACATCATTCCAAACTTCAAATAAGTGATTTGCTTATTTTAAGAAGAATGTTGTCACAAGAGAGAGAGGGAGTGAGAGAGCAAAAGAAAGAGAGAGAGAGAGAGAGAGAAGAGAGAGAGAGAGAGAGAGAGAGAGAGAGAGAGAGAGAGAGAGAGAGCAAGTGAGAGAGAGAGAGAGAGAGAGCAAGTGAGAGAGAGAGAGTAAGAGAGAGAGAGAAAGAGCAGGTGAGAGAGAGAGAGAGAGAGAGAGAGAGAGAGAAGAGAGAGAGAGAGAGAGAGAGAGAGAGCAAGAGAGAGAGAGAGAGAGAGGGAGCAAGTGAGAGAGAGAGAGAGAGGGAGCAAGAGAGAGAGAGAGCAAGTGAGAGAGAGCAAGTGAGAGAGAGAGAGAGAGAGAGAGAGAGAGAGAGAGAGAGAGAGGGAGAGAGAGAGAGAGAGAGGGAAAGAGAGGGAAAGAGAGGGAAAGAGAGAGAGAGGAGAAGTGAGTGAGAGAGAGAGAGAGAGAGAGAGAGAGGGAGCAAGAGAGAGAGAGAGAGAGGACAAACCAGAGAAAGAATAAGAGCGATGGCGGTCAGATTGTGGCGTAGTGGAAATGCTTTCGTTGATGCCCTGAATACGAGCGTTGTACTCTGCTCACAGTGGGGGTGGTGGATAGGAGGCAGAGGAGGAGGTGGAGGAGGAAGAGAAGGAGGAGGAAGGAGGTGCAGAGGCAGATGCAATGGCGTGAAGGGTGGTCCAACAGAGCAGAGGAATGGATGGACAGAACAAGAGACAGAAACAGAAAAATACAGAGAGAAAAAATGAATAAAGGAAAATGAACATTTTATTCTGTGAAGTCATTAAACAAACAGAATAAAGATGGAAGTTAAAATGAGAGATGATAGAAATTAGAGCAGGGATAGAACCAAAATGTGCATTTTCTGGAATCTCCCAGAAACGGATTGAGAAACACTGCTTCACCTCACATTAGTGTTACGGCATGTTTCCTGTTCTGTGTGGACTGCCGGAAGACTAGCTGCTGCTTTCACAACAGCTAATGATTCTAATAAAATATCAAACACCAAGTCAACATCTGCGGTAGAAAGACAAAGGCAACTACCAAATAATCCCACTTGGTGGCATCTGTGAGAACCATCCCATACGCTTTCATACGTGGCGGGACGTGAATGTGGAAAATGTAGCTGAGAACTCAACCAGCATGTCTATTCTTACCACCTTAAATCTCATCTCCATGGTGTCCAACTCTCCCCTCGCTGTAGGACACAGCTCAGAGCTCACCGTAGGTTTTCAGACCATATCTGTCCTGCTCAACTAAGAGTTTCTATCTAGCTAGCTCAATGTCATAATGATTCCACCTATTACCAAGGTCAGACAAAGCTGGGGACATGAAACAGTAGCTTCTATTTCCACTATAACATTAGATATATTATAGTACATGTAAACAGTAGCTTCTATTTCCAATATAGAATTAGATATATTAGAGTACATGTAAACAGTAGCTTCTATTTCCAATATAGAATTAGATATATTAGAGTACATGTAAACAGTAGCTTCTATTTCCAATATAGAATTAGATATATTAGAGTACATGTAAACAGTAGCTTCTATTTCCAATATAGAATTAGATATATTAGAGTACATGTAAACAGTAGCTTCTATTTCCAATATAGAATTAGATATATTATAGTACATGTAAACAGTAGCTTCTATTTCCAATATAGAATTAGATATATTAGAGTACATGTAAACAGTAGCTTCTATTTCCAATATAGAATTAGATATATTAGAGTACATGTAAACAGTGCACATCACTGAAAAAGTCAGTGGTGATAGAAGGCCGTTGATATACTGCATTTGACTATGACTGTGCTTCTTACAGTTCACAGCATGTTCCGGAACAAAGCGTTCATTGCGACTCTGCAGCGGTAACAGTTATAATTATGATGCAATAGTGGCAGGTATCCTAGTGGTTAGAGTGGTGGGCCAGTAACCGGAAGGTTGCTGAATCGAATCCCTGAGCTCACAAGGTAAAAATCTGTCGTTCTGCCCCTGAACAAGGCAGTTAACCCACTGTTCCCCCTTGTGCCGAAAAGACGTGGATGTCAATAACGACAGCCCCCCCCTGATTCAGAGGGGTTGGGTTAAATGCGGAAGAAACATTTCAGTTGTACAACTTTCCTAATGCATTATAATACTTGTCATAAGCACATATGACATCATTATAATGTATTTTTGCTTTTATGTATTGTGACAGCGAATACCTCAGCTTTTGAAAATGACATAATGAAACATGAAATATGAAAATGACAGAAAATTGTGAAACTAAACAGGGATATTCAATCTAATCCTCAATCCGGTAGTGACTTACCAGCGATGCGTTGAGCCACCAGGCCCTCCAGGTTGAGGTTCTCCTCCTCAGGTTCTGGCTCCTTGAGAAGGGGGGAAGAGTTGGGGAGGGGGGAGGAGGAGGTGCTGTAGCCATGATAGGGAGACCCTCCCTTGCGGTCTGGGGAGTAGGACACCACCGTCCCACCTGGGTACGAGTTCAGGGGCTTCATCTGGAGCTGTCCGAAGATGGGGGAGGAGTCAGAGGGGTAGAGGGGGGAACCAGGCCCCTGGGCTGGGTGCATGTGGTAGGGCTCGGGGGGGTGTATGGGAGTGGTGTTTGTATGGGGCTGGTACGAGGCGGACCTCGGGGGGACATACGACAGGAGAGACTCAGCCACAGGACTCTGGATGGGCGACGTTGAAACCCGGCCAGCCGTCGACCTCAGAGGCTGTCCAAAGGCATTGTAGTTAATGTTATAGCCATGGATGGCTGAGTCTGCCTGGTAGGACGGCCTGGCCAGAGATTGGGAGAAGGGGATCTGGGCTGGCCCTCCGACTCTGTTCTCACCAGAGGGGGCGCTGTAGGACTTGGGAACCTGTCCTGTGTGTGGGTCCAGATCCAGCATCAGCATGTCGAGGGCTTCGATAGACTGCTCTATGTCGTGCTGAGAGGCGGTGGGGGGGAAGTGGGGCAGACTGTGGGTACTCTGTAAGGGAGGACCGAAGGGGTCATCTGGCAGACTGTACTGGTGCCATGCGCTCAGCCCCCTCTGGACTGCCTCCCTGCTACTGGTGCTCCTCTCAGGGGCCCTGGGCAGCTTGGGGCCTCTAGGCTCGGGGGTCCCGAAGGACTGGGAACGCTGCATACTCCCGTTCTGGTAACTGTTAGGAGAGTACTCCTCCTCCTGGGGCGAATTGGAGTCCATGATCCGCTCCTGTGCCGACGTAGAAGTCCGTACCCGATGCACCGGCATCTCCCGTAGCTTCTCTAGGTATGGCCCGTTGTTCTGCCTGTTGATGGGTATCTGTGATTGGTAGTACAGCTCTGCGGGCGTGGCCTGGCCCTCCAATGACGAGAGTGTTCCCAGACTGTCCACGCTGTTACCCTCCTGACTGATGTGCAGCTCCTCATCCAAAATGTCCGTCTCACGCTCTTCGGCGGAGGGGGCTGCAATGAGCCGGGTATGCCCGCTGACGTGCACCTGGGCTGGGACAAGGTGGCGTACTGCCCCCCCGGGGCTGGTGGAGGTAGCCAGGTACGCCTGGCGGTGGAGCATGGGGGCCTCAAGGCCACTCAGAAGCTGGTCCAACTCTCTCTTCTCCTGGGGACTGAGAGGGGGATGACTGGGCGTGTTGTGGTTCTGGTTGGTATTCACCGCTCCATGCAGCAACAGACTGTGGTCATCTGTGCGATCGGTTTTGACGGATGCTGTCGAGTTCCCAGAGTCGCTGCTGACCGACAGGGCGTGGTCGACCGCGGGCAGGGAGGCGTGGCCCACTACCGGGAAGGTGCGGTCAGAACTTGGGAGGGTGTGGTTAGGGTGTTGGTGGGTGTGGTCTGCGTTGGTTAGGGGTGGTCGAGGACGGGAGGCCGTTGATTGTGATCACTCCATCGAGGACTCTTTCTTGTGGACTCGGGCATACAGGCTGCCGTCGAGGGGGCCTTGGGTGTGAACAGCGTCTGAAAGAGAGAAGAAGAATACATGCTATTAAAAGGTGCACAAACAAAGAGGAGAAACAAACACATTTCTGATTTTGAAAACTCCTCACAAATGACCCAACATCACAGTGACTTTCACACCACAGGGACTTGTGCCTGACTCCTAACTGTTTCCTGAGACTGGACCACGACAGCTAGTCCCCCATGGAAAAGAGAATTCACTCCATCCTCCAAGGAGACACAACTTAATGGAAGCTTAAGTCAACACAACATATTTTTTATCTAATACAGTAGTGTTGAGTGAATATATGTATCGTATATGTATCATATATGTATCGTTTAGCTCAAGATACTAAACGATATCATAACCTCCATCGATAAAAGACAGTACTGTGCAGCCATCTTCATCGACCTGACCAAGGCTTTCGACTCTGTCAATTATCATATTCTTATCGGCAGACTCAGTAGCCTCAGTTTTTCTAATGACTTCCTTGCCTGGTTCACCAACTACTTTGCAGACAGAGTTCAGTGTGTCAAATCTGAGGGCATGTTGTCCGGTCCTCTGGCTGTCTCTATGGGGGTGCCACAGGGTTCAATTCTCGGGACGACTCTTTTCTCTGTATATATCAATGATGTTGCTCTTGCTGCGGGCGATTCCCTGATCCACCTCTACGCAGACGACACCATTCTGTATACTTCTGGCCCGTCCTTGGACACTGTGCTAATTAGCCTCCAAACGAGCTTCAATGCCATACAACACTCGCTTCAATGCCATACAACACTCCTTCCATGGCCTTCAACTGCTCTTAAACGCTAGTAAAACCAAATGCATGCTTTTCAACCATTCGCTGCCTGCACCCGCACGCCCGACTAGCATCACCACCCTGGATGGTTCCGACCTTGAATATGTGGACATCTATAAGTACCTAGGTGTCTGGCTAGACTGTAAACTCTCCGTCCAGACTCATATCAAACATCTCCAATCTAAAATCAAATCAAGAGTCCGCTTTCTATTCTGCAACAAAGCCTCCTTCACTCACGCCGCCAAACTTACCCTAGTAAAACTGACTATCCTACCGATCCTCGACTTTGGCGATGTCATCTACAAAATAGCTTCAATACTCTACTCAGCAAACTGGATGCAGTTTATCACAGTGCCATCCGTTTTGTTACTAAAGCACCTTATACCACCCACCACTGCGACCTGTATGCTCTAGTCGGCTGGCCCTCGCTACATATTCATCGCCAGACCCACTGGCTCCAGGTCCTCTACAAGTCCATGCTAGGTAAAGCTCCGCCTTATCTCAGTTCACTGGTCACGATGGCAACACCCATCCGTAGCACGCGCTCCAGCAGGTGTATCTCACTGATCATCCCTAAAGCCAACACCCCATTTGGCCGCCTTTCCTTACAGTTCTCTGCTGCCTGTGACTGGAACGAATTGCAAAACGTGCTGAAGTTGGAGACTTTTATCTCCCTCACCAACTTCAAACATCTGCTATCTGAGCAGCTAACCGATCGCTGCAGCTGTACATAGTCCATCGGTAAATAGCCCACCCAATTTACCTCATCCCCATACTGTTTTTATTTATTTACTTTTCTGCTCTTTTGCACACCAGTATCTCTACCTGTACATGACCATCTGATCATTTATCACTCCAGTGTTAATCTGCTAAATTGTAATTATTCACCTACCTCCTCATGCCTTTTGCACACAATGTATATAGACTCTTTTTTTCTCTACTGTGTTATTGACTTGTTAATTGTTTACTCCATGTGTAACTCTGTGTTGTCTGTTCACACTGCTATGCTTTATCTTGGCCAGGTCGCAGTTGTAAATGAGAACTTGTTCTCAACTGGCCTACCTGGTTAAATAAAGGTGTTCTCAACTGGCCTACCTGGTTAAATAAAGGTGAAATAAAAATAAATAAAAAATATACATACACATCCAGGCCTTTCAGCCCTGAACACATGGAGCCTCCAGCCCACCATAACAGCCCTAAACACATGGAGCCTCCAGCCCACCATAACAGCCCTGGACACATGGAGCCTCCAGCCCACCATAACAGCCCTAAACACATGGAGCCTCCAGCCCACCATAACAGCCCTAAACACATGGAGCCTCCAGCCCACCATAACAGCCCTGGACACATGGAGCCTCCAGCCCACCATAACAGCCCTAAACACATGGAGCCTCCAGCCCACCATAACAGCCCTGGACACATGGAGCCTCCAGCCCACCATAACAGCCCTAAACACATGGAGCCTCCAGCCCACCATAACAGCCCTGGACACATGGAGCCTCCAGCCCACCATAACAGCCCTAAACACATGGAGCCTCCAGCCCACCATAACAGCCCTGGACACATGGAGCCTCCAGCCCACCACCATAACAGCCCTGAACACATGGAGCCTCCAGCCCACCATAACAGCCCTAAACACATGGAGCCTCCAGCCCACCATAACAGCCCTGGACACATGGAGCCTCCAGCCCACCATAACAGCCCTAAACACATGGAGCCTCCAGCCCACCATAACAGCCCTAAACACATGGAGCCTCCAGCCCACCATAACAGCCCTGGACACATGGAGCCCACCATAACCAAACACATGGAGCCCCACCCACCATAACAGCCCTAAACACATGGAGCCTCCAGCCCACCATAACAGCCCTAAACACATGGAGCCTCCAGCCCACCATAACAGCCCACATGGAGCCTGCCCACCATACAGCCCTAAACACATGGAGCCTCCAGCCCACCATAACAGCCCTGGACACATGGAGCCTCCAGCCCACACATGGATAACAGCCCTGGACACATGGAGCCTCCAGCCCACCATAACAGCCCTAAACACATGGAGCCTCCAGCCCACCATAACAGCCCTAAACACATGGAGCCTCCAGCCCACCATAACAGCCCTGGACACATGGAGCCTCCAGCCCACCATAACAGCCCTGGACACTGGAAACACATGGAGCCTCCAGCCCACCATAACAGCCCTGGACACATGGAGCCTCCAGCCCACCATAACAGCCCTGGACACATGGAGCCTCCAGCCCACCATAACAGCCCTAAACACATGGAGCCTCCAGCCCACCATAACAGCCCTAAACACATGGAGCCTCCAGCCCACCATAACAGCCCTGGACACATGGAGCCTCCAGCCCACCATAACAGCCCTGAACACATGGAGCCTCCAGCCCACCATAACAGCCCTAAACACATGGAGCCTCCAGCCCACCATAACAGCCCTGGACACATGGAGCCTCCAGCCCACCATAACAGCCCTGGACACATGGAGCCTCCAGCCCACCATAACAGCCCTAAACACATGGAGCCTCCAGCCCACCATAACAGCCCTAAACACATGGAGCCTCCAGCCCACCATAACAGCCCTGGACACATGGAGCCTCCAGCCCACCATAACAGCCCTGGACACATGGAGCCTCCAGCCCACCATAACAGCCCTGGACACATGGAGCCTCCAGCCCACCATAACAGCCCTGGACACATGGAGCCTCCCACCAGCCCACACATGGAGCCTCCAGCCCACCATAACAGCCCTGGACACATGGAGCCTCCAGCCCACCATAACAGCCCTGGACACATGGAGCCTCCAGCCCACCATAACAGCCCTGGACACATGGAGCCTCCAGCCCACCATAACAGCCCTGGACACATGGAGCCTCCAGCCCACCATAACAGCCCTGGACACATGGAGCCTCCAGCCCACCATAACAGCCCTGGACACATGGAGCCTCCAGCCCACCATAACAGCCCTGGACACATGGAGCCTCCAGCCCACCATAACAGCCCTGGAAACACATGGAGCCTCCAGCCCACCATAACAGCCCTAAACACATGGAGCCTCCAGCCCACCATAACAGCCCTGGACACATGGAGCCTCCAGCCCACCATAACAGCCCTGGACACATGGAGCCCCAGCCCACCATAACAGACACATGGAGCCTCCAGCCCACCATAACAGCCCTAAACACATGGAGCCTCCAGCCCACCATAACAGCCCTGGACACATGGAGCCTCCAGCCCACCATAACAGCCCTGGACACATGGAGCCTCCAGCCCACCATAACAGCCCTGGACACATGGAGCCTCCAGCCCACCATAACAGCCCTGGACACATGGAGCCTCCAGCCCACCATAACAGCCCTGGACACATGGAGCCTCCAGCCCACCATAACAGCCCTGGACACATGGAGCCTCCAGCCCACCATAACAGCCCTGGACACATGGAGCCTCCAGCCCACCATAACAGCCCTGGACACATGGAGCCTCCAGCCCACCATAACAGCCCTGGACACATGGAGCCTCCAGCCCACCATAACAGCCCTGGACACATGGAGCCTCCAGCCCACCATAACAGCCCTGAACACATGGAGCCTCCAGCCCACCATAACAGCCCTGGACACATGGAGCCTCCAGCCCACCATAACAGCCCTGGACACATGGAGCCTCCAGCCCACCATAACAGCCCTGAACACATGGAGCCTCCAGCCCACCATAACAGCCCTGGACACATGGAGCCTCCAGCCCACCATAACAGCCCTGGACACATGGAGCCTCCAGCCCACCATAACAGCCCTGGACACATGGAGCCTCCAGCCCACCATAACAGCCCTGGACACATGGAGCCCTGGACACATGGAGCCTCCAGCCCACCATAACAGCCCTAAACACATGGAGCCTCCAGCCCACCATAACAGCCCTGGACACATGGAGCCTCCAGCCCACCATAACAGCCCTGGACACATGGAGCCTCCAGCCCACCATAACAGCCCTGGACACATGGAGCCTCCAGCCCACCATAACAGCCCTAAACACATGGAGCCTCCAGCCCACCATAACAGCCCTGGACACATGGAGCCTCCAGCCCACCATAACAGCCCTGGACACATGGAGCCTCCAGCCCACCATAACAGCCCTGGACACATGGAGCCTCCAGCCCACCATAACAGCCCTAAACACATGGAGCCTCCAGCCCACCATAACAGCCCTAAACACATGGAGCCTCCAGCCCACCATAACAGCCCTGGACACATGGAGCCTCCAGCCCACCATAACAGCCCTAAACACATGGAGCCTCCAGCCCACCATAACAGCCCTGGACACATGGAGCCTCCAGCCCACCATAACAGCCCTAAACACATGGAGCCTCCAGCCCACCATAACAGCCCTGGACACATGGAGCCTCCAGCCCACCATAACAGCCCTGGACACATGGAGCCTCCAGCCCACCATAACAGCCCTGGACACATGGAGCCTCCAGCCCACCATAACAGCCCTAAACACATGGAGCCTCCAGCCCACCATAACAGCCCTGGACACATGGAGCCTCCAGCCCACCATAACAGCCCTGGACACATGGAGCCTCCAGCCCACCATAACAGCCCTGGACACATGGAGCCTCCAGCCCACCATAACAGCCCTAAACACATGGAGCCTCCAGCCCACCATAACAGCCCTGGACACATGGAGCCTCCAGCCCACCATAACAGCCCTGGACACATGGAGCCTCCAGCCCACCATAACAGCCCTGGACACATGGAGCCTCCAGCCCACCATAACAGCCCTGGACACATGGAGCCTCCAGCCCACCATAACAGCCCTGGACACATGGAGCCTCCAGCCCACCATAACAGCCCTAAACACATGGAGCCTCCAGCCCACCATAACAGCCCTAAACACATGGAGCCTCCAGCCCACCATAACAGCCCTAAACACATGGAGCCTCCAGCCCACCATAACAGCCCTGGACACATGGAGCCTCCAGCCCACCATAACAGCCCTGGCTCTGGCTCTGGTCTAGTATAAGTACATTAGGGGTCCAAGCATCCCAGTCCAGGACCTGTCATGATGCATCAGGCAGCACAACCCTACATGGCGTGACAAGGACCCCCGCACCACCGTCTGTGGAACATCTCCTAGACACAGTGCACAAACTCGCTATGGCAACTGCACAATTACCACAACAGAATTGCCAGATTCTTCAATATCAGAATCTACAGTATGTGAGAGCACCAGAATTCCTATGTTATATATACAGTGTATGTCATTTCACATGTCCTGTGTCTATCTATATGAACGCAGCACGTTTCATTTGCTGAGATGATTTTGTCACTGAGTAACTGTTTTTATGCATCGATGTCAGCATGCTGTGTATAATCCTCAGATGTTCTCCCATGCAGATGGGTTGGTTACATCACTCTTGATTTAAGGCCAGCATTTCCGCTAATAGGAACCTCTCTCAAGTTTGGCAGGAGTCCCTGGCAACCTCCAGCACCCATTTCCTGGACCAATCACTCCACCAACCAAATCCTCAACGTCTGGTCTCACAACAGCTCTAAACTTGAACATGTCTGATGATGAAGGATGGCATAAGATCAAGAGGCATGTTTCAAACAATATGAGGCCCAATTTGAGACCAGAAACTCAGGTTCATATTGATTACAATACCCTGCATCATCTTTGTTCTCCTATAAACTTCTCCAGAGTATTTTCAGGACCATATTGACCATGAACACACGCACGCACGCACGCACGCACGCACGCACACACACACACACACACACACACACACACACACACACACACACACACACACACCTCTACATCTCAAAAAGACCCCCCTTCTCTTTCAACAGCTGCTTAGAGGAACATGTGATATCTGGTCATCGGGAGCAGCTTCTGAACATCAGCACAGCAGGGTGTTAGTTGGTGGGGGGGGTTCCACAGTGACACATGGAGAGGTTCTCTGACCACAGCTATTTACGAGGCCATGTCAACAATGCTACAGTAGCTGAATGAGAGAGAGGGGGGGAGAGAGAGGAGAGAGAAAGAGAAGAGGGAGAAAGCTACCCTTGCTAACCCACCAGAACACACTGTTCCTTATTTTTGTAGGGAACTTCCAGTGCTCCTGATATTGCCCGCAAAATACTTCCCAGTCCAGAACAGTTTGAATGATAACCTACTTCAAGCCAAGTCCAAGTCCTGAATCAACTCCCATGAAAGCTTTTCTTACCTGGAGATTTCTTCTCTTCCTCCTTCCTTTCTGTGTTTTCTTTCCTTTAGTTAGATGAAATAGAGTTGCCCTTTGCCATCACACTTGGTTTGGTTGAGATGAAGGGGAGAAATCCTTCACTAGGCTATGATTCAAATGATACTGAGTTGGCATAGCCTTCCCCTCCCTCTCTCATTGGTTGGGAGGAGACAGAGATGTGCCACCCTTCACCTATCGATGTTGGGATTGGGCGAGGTGGGGTGGAGCTAGTCCATTCCCTGGGGAGTTGAACTATGAGTTGTGAGCTGTGAGCTGGTCCAGTGGAATCTGTCAGTTCCTTCCTGGCATTGGAAGTTTCCTAAAACTACAACACCCACGCAGCTAACCACCCTGAGCCCTGGCCTGGACCCACTCCTACACACTGACATCTCTAGTAATCTATCTGTCTCTCTCTAGTAATCTATCTGTCTCTATGTCTCCCTCTCACACACACACACACACACACACACACACACACACACACACACACACACACACACACACACACACACACACACACACACACACACACACACACACACACACACACACACACACACACACACACACACACACACACACACACACACACACTCTCTGAGAGTTTGCCTCCTACAGAAGAGGGGAGACCCTTATTCTCAGAGACTTGGATCATTCCATGGAGAAAACCCAAACACCAGAGGGGTGACACGTTTCCAGCTGTTGGTGTCTGTTCTGTTAGGAGGGACAGATCTCTGTTCTGTTAGGAGGGACAGATCTCTGTTCTGTTAGGAGAGGCAGATCTCTGTTCTGTTAGGAGAGGCAGATCTCTGTTCTGTTAGGAGAGACAGATCTCTGTTCTGTTAGGAGGAAGAGATCTCTGTTCTGTTAGGAGAGGCAGATCTCTGTTCTGTTAGGAGAGGCAGATCTATGTTCTGTTAGGAGAGTCAGATCTCTGTTCTGTTAGGAGAGGCAGATCTCTGTTCTGTTAGGAGAGTCAGATCTCTGTTCTGTTAGGAGAGGCAGATCTCTGTTCTGTTAGGAGAGGTAGATCTATGTTCTGTTAGGAGAGTCAGATCTCTGTTCTGTTAGGAGAGGCAGATCTCTGTTCTGTTAGGAGTCAGATCTCTGTTCTGTTAGGAGGAAGAGATCTCTGTTCTGTTAGGAGAGGCAGATCTCTGTTCTGTTAGGAGAGGCAGATCTATGTTCTGTTAGGAGAGTCAGATCTCTGTTCTGTTAGGAGAGGCAGATCTCTGTTCTGTTAGGAGAGTCAGATCTCTGTTCTGTTAGGAGAGGCAGATCTCTGTTCTGTTAGGAGAGACATATCTCTGTTCTGTTAGGAGAGGTAGATCTCTGTTCTGTTAGGAGAGTCAGACAGATCTCTGTTCTGTTAGGAGGAACTTATCTCTGTTCTGTTAGGAGAGGCAGATCTGTTCTGTTAGGAGAGTCAGATCTCTGTTCTGTTAGGAGGGACAGATCTCTGTTCTGTTAGGAGAGTCAGATCTCTGTTCTGTTAGGAGAGACATATCTCTGTTCTGGTAGGAGAGACAGATCTTTGTTCTGTTAGGAGAGGCAGATCTCTATTATGTTAGGAGAGACAGATCTCTGTTCTGTTAGGAGGAACATATCTCTGTTCTGTTAGGAGAGACAGATCTCTGTTCTGTTAGGAGGGACAGATCTCTGTTCTGTTAGGAGAGACAGATCTCTGTTCTGTTAGGAGGAACATATCTCTGTTCTGTTAGGAGAGACAGATCTCTGTTCTGTTAGGAGGGACAGATCTCTGTTCTGTTAGGAGAGTCAGATCTCTGTTCTGTTAGGAGAGACAGATCTCTGTTCTGTTAGGAGGGACAGATCTCTGTTCTGTTAGGAGAGACAGATCTCTGTTCTGTTAGGAGAGACAGATCTCTGTTCTGTTAGGAGAGACAGATCTCTGTTCTGTTAGGAGAGACAGATCTCTGTTCTGTTAGGAGAGACAGATCTCTGTTCTGTTAGGAGAGACAGATCTCTGTTCTGTTAGGAGAGACAGATCTCTGTTCTGTTAGGAGAGACAGATCTCTGTTCTGTTAGGAGAGACAGATCTCTGTTCTGTTAGGAGAGACAGATCTCTGTTCTGTTAGGAGGGGCAGCTCTCTGGAAAAAATAAACTATGACTGGACATGGTGACATTTAAAAACTCACAAAGTCTAGGGAAGAGAGGAAAGAGAGGGAAAATCAGTGAAAGAAAGGAAATACATGGGAGGATAACTGAGAAAGAGGGAGAGGTTCCCAAACTGTGGTCTGTGACTCACTGGTGGTACATGATCACATGACATATTTTCTGTTACCAAAATAGCCTGGTTGTAATCCTCAAATACACTAATGCTTTTAATTATGGTCCGTGAGGGAAATGTATGGGAACCTGTTGTCTCTACCCATCAGCACCTTCAATCGTCTCTATAGTGTATTTGAACAACGAGACTTTCTTGTCTCACAAATGACTTATTTGGATTTTTGTCCCGTCTTCACCAAGAAGAGCGGGGCCGAAGGGTTCGACACATTCTCTTCACTCAGAAAGGAAGTGTTTCAAAGTGCGAGGGGAATGACTGGAACTCTGCAGATGAGCGTCACGGGGGCACGACCTTCACATTCACCTCACCCGTGTGGTGTGCGTTAGTACAGGCACCCAGAAACACACACACACAAACACGACTGATATAAACCACAATGCCCATGGTCTCAAAGAGGATCTTTATACATAGCAGCTTCGTGTGTTATTCACACACACACATTCCTATGTGTCTAAGTTGAAAGCAACAGCAGAATTTTGGTGAGCTGGGCTTTCTCTATTATTAAAAACAAAGATTATGTAAAGATGTGTGAGTTTTGATGTATGGGAGAGTTCACCGCCATCATTGGGATACGTTGATGATGGATGTATGTCATGTATAGAATCAACATATTCCTGCTCAGCTGGAAGTGAGAATTGCTGGGGTGGGTTTAAGTATAGATTCACAGGCCTTCACAGGACGGAGTTGACAGGACGGAGTTGACAGGACAGAGTTGACAGAACGGAGTTGACAGGACAGAGTTGACAGGACAGAGTTGACAGGACAGAGTTGACAGGACGGAGTTGACAGGACAGAGTTGACAGGACGGAGTAGACAGGACAGAGTAGACAGGACGGAGTTGACAGGACGGAGTAGACAGGACAGAGTAGACAGGACGGAGTTGACAGGACGGAGTTGACAGGACGGAGTTGACAGGACGGAGTTGACAGGACAGAGTTGACAGGACGGAGTAGACAGGACAGAGTAGACAGGACGGAGTTGACAGGACGGAGTAGAGAGGACAGAGTAGACAGGACAGAGTTGACAGGACGGAGTTGACAGGACGGAGTAGACAGGACAGAGTAGACAGGACAGAGTTGACAGGACAGAGTTGACAGGACGGAGTTGACAGGACGGAGTGGACAGGACAGAATAGACAGGACGGAGTTGACAGGACGGAGTTGACAGGACGGAGTTGACAGGACGGAGTTGACAGGACAGAGTAGACAGGACGGAGTTGACAGGACGGAGTTGACAGGACAGAGTTGACAGGACAGAGTTGACAGGACAGAGTTGACAGGACAGAGTTGACAGGACAGAGTTGACAGGACAGAGTTGACAGGACAGAGTTGACCGGACAGAGTTGACAGGACAGAGTTGACCGGACAGAGTTGACCGGACAGAGTTGACCGGACAGAGTTGACAGGACAGAGTTAACAGGCTCATATATATACATAGTTTGGGGCTAACCTGAGAGATGGACATCATTAGCCTTCCATTCATGTATCATTCAATTGACTTAGCCAATGGTTCCTCAGAGGCCTTGTGGAGTGCGAGGCTCGTAAGACACGGGCATGCACGCATACACATACGGTGCCTTCGGAAAGTATTCAGACCCCTTGACTTTTTCCACATTTTCCTACATTACAGCCTTACTCTAAAATGATTCAATATATTTTACACACAAAACCCCCTAATGACAAAGTGAAAACCGTTTTTTAGACATTTTTGCCAAACAGATACCAGACCCTTTGCTATGAGACTCGAAATTGAGCTCAGGTGCATCCTGTTTCCATTGACCATCCTTGAGATGTTTCTACAACTTGATTGGAGTCCACCTGTGGGAAATTAAATTGATTGGACATGATTTGGAAAGGCACACATCTGTCTATATAAGGTCCCACAGTTGACAGTGCATGTCAAAATCCAAGCCATGAGGTCAAAGGAATTGTCCGTAGAGCTCAGAGACATATTGTGCCGAGGCACAGATCTAGGGAAGGGTAACAAAAAATGTCTGCAACATTGAAGGTCCCCAAGAACACAGTGGGCTCCATCATTCTTAAATGGAAGAAGTTTGGACACACCAAGGCTGAGCAATCGGGAGAGAAGCGCCTTAGTCGGGGAGATGACCAAGAACCCGATGGTCACTCTGACAGAGCTCCAGAGTTCCTCTGTGGAGATGGGAGAACCTTCCAGAAAAATCATATCTGCAGCACTTCACCAATCGTGACTTTATGGTTGAGTGGCCAGACGGAAGCCACTCCTCAGTAAAAAGCACATGACAGCCCGCTTGGAATTTTCCAAAAGGCACCTAAAGACTCTCAGACCATGAGAAACAAGATTATCTGGTCTGATGAAACCAAGATTGCGTCACATCTGGAGGAAACCCGGCACAATTCCTACGGTGAAGCATGGTGGTGGCAGCATCATGTCTGGAGGAAACCCGGCACCATCCCTACAGTGAAGCATGGTGGTGGCAGCATCATGTCTGGAGGAAACCCGGCACCATCCCTACGGTGAAGTATGGTGGTGGCAGCATCACATCTGGAGGAAACCCGGCACCATCCCTACAGTGAAGCATGGTGGTGGCAGCATCATGTCTGGAGGAAACCCGGCACCATCCCTACGGTGGAGCATGGCGGTGGCAGCATCATATCTGGAGGAAACCCGGCACCATCCTTACGGTGAAGCATGGTGGTGGCAGTATCATGCTGTGGGGATATTTTTCAGTGTCAGGGACTGGGAGACTAGTCAGGATCAAGGCAAAGATGAACAGAGCAAAGTACAGAGAGATCCTTGATGAACCTGCTCAAGAGCGCTCAGGATCTCAGACAGGGCAAAGGTTTACGTTCCAACAGGACAACGACCCTAAGCACACAGCCAAGACAACGCAGGAGTGGCTTTGGGACAAGTCTCTGAATGCCCTAAAGGTGGCCCAGCCAGAACCCAGACTTGAACCCAACCGAACATCTCTGAAGAGACCTTGAAGGATCATCTCTACAGGTGTGCCAAGCTTGCTTCAACAAAGTACTAAATAAAGGGTCTGAATGCTTATGTAAATATGATTTTTCAGTTTTGCAAACATTTCTAAAAACCTGTTTTTGCTTTGTCATTATGGGGTATTGTTGTAGATTGATGAGGAAAAAACACAATTTAATCAATTTTAGAATAAGGCTGTAAAGTAACAAAATGTTGAAAAAGTCAAGTGGTTTGAATACTTTCCGAATGCACTGTATACACACTTAATCCCCCCCCCCGACACACAAACAGCACCTGCCTTTTCCTCTGTTCTGCTGTGAAAGCGTGTGGAAGTACGATGCCACAGTGTGTCTCAATCACACATGACCGATTGGGAAGCCATTAACGTGCCATTAAAACAGCCCGGCTCATAACACCTGTGGCCAAATGGTTTATTTGAAAAAGACAATGTTTCACAGCTACTGTTATTACCCTATCAAATGTGCTACTCACATCAGCTACTTCATGGAACAATCGTTTTACTGTTTACATAGAGTTCCCTTCAAACACATAGTAATAATGATCCCAGAATAATTGTTGAGTATAGAATGTTGTCCTACTATATTGACGCAGTTAAGTGCCAGAAAAAATACACCTGTTGTAGTTTTTTCATTTATACACAACTATCTCCCGTGGTCAGATTCGATGTGTACTGTAGACCGAAGGTTAATCACACAGCTGACCAAATTATACAAGATTTTACTTCTGAGTTTAATGCACAACCAATGTCCCCAAATGATTTGCCTCAGAGTCTGGTCTCTCAGGTCTATATGTTAATACCCAGGAAACACAAACTAGCTGTATATCGCTAAGCTAACTCGTACAACCTACAAGGTCCCTGCCACACATAGCCCAGGACCAATAAACAAACAAATCAATCAGTAACTCATAGACAAGCTAGCATCGCAGCTAGCCTAGCAGGCTCGCCACAGGATGGCTGGGTTGGGTCACAGTGTCTGTGTCTAAGGGTTTGGACCAGGGACACTGTCTGTCCGTCTGTCCGTGTCTCTGTCCCTCTGGGTTCACTGTTGTCCTGATAAAAAGTGTGGGTAAATACTACAGCCCACTTAAAGAGAAATCCCCTGCTGGGTGGCTACTGATTGTGCTAAGCTAGCTAGCAGCACCGTGGCAGAACCTCCATGGTGTGACTGGATGAAGACAAGACCAATAGTGTTGTGGATCTGGTAAGGAGTTAACCTAATATCCCCTCAGATGATCAAGTGGAACAAAGAACACTGGCTAAAAAAGATATATAGATACGGACACTGAGAAAGAAAGACACACATTAGAGTATGACAACATACACTCTCACACACACCACCCAAACGTGTTCCTCAGAAAAGTTCCTGTTCCTCTGAGTGTGTGAGAGGAATGTGGTGTAGAAGTCTTCCTTGCAGTGTGCTCTGGGTCTGACCGTATGGGATACACGTTACTCTCATAAATTCCCAACCCACAACCCGACAGCTCACTACACGCATAGAGAAACACACACGAAAGCCCCTCTCTCCTCACACATACTCTCTCACACACACACAGCACTATTTAAGGGAAATAGTTGACCTGTGCCGCGGGTCTTTCAGGTCTTACTGATGAGGGGGAGAGGAAACGGGACAACACGGGGTTAGCGGGGGGCAAACAGGAACAAACCGGGGCCTGTAAAACCAGGAAGGAAAGCATGCTGCTAGAGAGAGGGGCATGATGGGATGAAAACAGCAGGTCCTGGAGGCTAGTTAAATACATAAACAAACAATACTAAGTCACACATCTAAAACAGCCACAGAGAGGGAGGGAGGGAGGGGAACCTACAGAGAGAGAGAGAGACAGAGAGAAAGAGAAACCCACATAGAGAAAGCTCTACAAAGAGAGAGAGGAGGACAGAAATAGATGAAAAGTTAAAGAATAATGAGACAAATCTGCAGCCGGTCTAGAAGCACAGTATAAAACTAAGGGTCTGTCTGTAGTTGCCCCCTGCACACTGTCTCTCCCATAAACAGTTCAAATTAGTATTTGGCGACAATAAGCTGATCCTGGATCTGTGCCTATTGGGTAACGTTGGTTGCTGGCCAGGTGTGAATCACCCTGACCAGCAATAGCCCCGAGCTGTCATCTCAGCCACACACCACACAGACAACACGTCCCCGTTAGATGATGTCATGGCCTGACTCTGCCAGAGCCAGACAGCCTAAAGGGCGTCTCTCTACGGGACATGACACCCACCTCAGCAGGGACGGGCTTTGATATCGCTGTGCCAACCAGCAGTCTGCATTCCAGAGCCGTGTAGATGGGTGGCCTCATGAAGATGGTTTAATGACAAACACTAGGGCTAGTCGATCTATCTGTGGGTCGGTCTGTGGGTCGGTCTGTGGGAGGGTCTGTGTGTCTGTCTGTCAGTCAGTCAGTCAGTTAGTCCAAGAGGTGTTGTGACAGCCGTATCAGTATGAGTGGTAAAGATAACTGTCATGGAGATGTCTGTCAACTTGTCTGCCTGTCAGCCTGTCAGCCTGTCTGTCTGTCTTTCTGTCTGTCAGCCCTTCTGTATTTGGTAGTAATATCATGGAAGTCATATCAGTAACTGAACTAAAGATTACATGTCATGGTTTCTGCCTATCTTTCTGTCTGGGAGTTGACGACTGTCTGCAAGGATCACTGGAAGATCCAGACTCTGGTATACCCCTAAAATAAAACCTATACGCCATCGCTGTAAATGGTATAGAGAGTCAGAGAGAGACTGTGAAAGCTGAGGTAGCAAGGAGCCAGAGAGAGACAGTGAGAGCTGAGGTAGCAAGGAGCCAGAGAGAGACAGTGAGAGCTGAGGTAGCAAGGAGTCAGAGAGAGACTGTGAGAGCTGAGGTAGCAAGGAGTCAGAGAGAGACTGTGAGAGCTGAGGTAGCAAGGAGCCAGAGAGAGACAGTGAGAGCTGAGGTAGCAAGGAGTCAGAGAGAGACTGTGAGAGCTGAGGTAGCAAGGAGCCAGAGAGAGACTGTGAGAGCTGAGGTAGCAAGGAGCCAGAGAGAGACAGTGAGAGCTGAGGTAGCAAGGAGCCAGATAGAGACAGTGAGAGCTGAGGTAGCAAGGAGCCAGAGAGAGACAGTGAGAGCTGAGGTAGCAAGGAGCCAGAGAGAGACTGTGAGAGCTGAGGTAGCAAGGAGCCAGAGAGAGACAGTGAGAGCTGAGGTAGCAAGGAGCCAGATAGAGACAGTGAGAGCTGAGGTAGCAAGGAGCCAGAGAGAGACAGTGAGAGCTGAGGTAGCAAGGAGCCAGATAGAGACAGTGAGAGCTGAGGTAGCAAGGAGCCAGAGAGAGACAGTGAGAGCTGAGGTAGCAAGGAGTCAGAGAGAGACTGTGAGAGCTGATGTAGGAGGGAGACAGTGAAAGACAGTGAGAGCTGAGGTAGGAGGGAGACAGTGAAAGACAGGGGATAGTTGAGGTAGCAAGGAGTCAGAGAGAGACAGTGAGAGGCGATGTAGGAGGGAGACAGTGAAAGACAGGGGATAGTTGAGGTATGGAGGGACAATCATAGTTGAAGTAGGGGCAGGGATGATGACACTGAGGGATGGAGAGATAACTGAGTCAGACATGAGGTAGCTGAGGTATGGAGGGACAGTGAGAGACAGGAGATAACTAAAGGCAGATAAGAGGTGGGTGAGGTATGGGGGGAAATTGAGGGACAGAGAGATAACTGAGTCAGACATGAGGTAGCTGAGGTATGGAGGGACAGTGAGAGACAGGAGATAACTAAAGGCAGATAAGAGGTGGGTGAGGTATGGGGGGAAATTGAGGGACAGAGAGATAACTGAGTCAGACATGAGGTAGCTGAGGTATCTAGGGGGCTCTGAGGAGCTTAGGGGTGGGCTGTAAACCTGCTGCTATGTCTCATGGTGCTGTCACTGCCAGCTCTAACTACACTAGTCCTTCTGTCACTCCTATGAGGGGTACTAGGCCCCTTATTAAACCAGAACAAACTCTCCACTCTATCCAAGGAAGTAACTGTTTCCACACGGCCATAGAAACACCTCAGTGACGATACAAGATGACGTATTGTGCCAAGCCAGTCAAAGTCCCTCATTCAGCATCTCAACTCATAACTCACAAGTTAAATTGGTCTTAAAAGAAGTTAGAGCAGGCAGCTTAATAGTTGTGGTGTGCCATAATTGCGGCACATTTATAAAATGTTCCACACGCAAATTACTCACTCAATGATTCAAAGGGTACTGTAAACAACCATGTTGACATAGAAACAAAATAAAGGACATGCAGAGAGGGCCTTGCATCTGCTGCAACTGAGAAAACACTCCAAAATCATGCTCATTACTACCAATTTACAGTGTACTATAACCCAAGCAAACATTAAACTCAAACTTCCATAACTAGAAAGAAAATGTGATGTAAAACATAGGTATTCCCAACCTCTACACTACTACTACACAATAAAGAACAATTCAACTGAATTGAACAAAACGTCGTTAAAAACCACATCAGAAACATATGACACCTACCAATTATGTCATTAGCCCTATCAACACCTGAGCCCTCACAGTCAACCCTTAGACCTGACTACTGTACTACTGTACTGTACTCACCAGCTGCTGTAATGCCGCTCAGCCTATATCCTTCCCTTCATTTGGTCCTTTCTTTCACTCTCTGCTTCCCTCGTTCTCTCGTTCCAACTCTGGTGACAGTTAGCTAACAAAAAGGGCTTTAGTCCTGGCCAGGGTGTTCCACTCACTGTGTCCCCGTTTCCCTCGTTCTCTCTCTCTCTCGTTCCCTCGTTCTCTCTCCCTCTCTCTCTCGTTCTCTCTTTATCTCTCTCTCGTTCTCTCTCTCTCGTTCTCTCGTTCTCTCTCTCTCCCTCTCTCTCTCGTTCTCTCTCTCTCTCTCTCTCTCTCTCTCTCTCTCTCTCTCTCTCTCTCTCTCTCTCTCTCTCTCTCTCTCTCTCTCTCTCTCTCTCTCTCTCTCTCTCTCTCTCTCTCTCTGTTGCCACCCAGCTATTCGAGACATGCCTGGGGCTGTGCTACAGCCAAATATGGGAGGAGGACCATAAACAAGGCCCACACCACAGCCTGCTGCTGTCACCGGCCACGGTGAACACACAGCAACACACACACAAACACAAACACACACACACACACACACACACACATAGTGCCAATAATCAAACTGCAAATGACTTTGCTATTCAAATCAAATGTTATTTGTTGCATACACATATTTAGCAGATGTTATTGCGGGTGTATTGAAATCCTTGTGTTCCTAGCTCCAACAGCGCAGTAATATCTAACAATACACACAAGTCTAAAAAGTAAGAAATTAAGAAATATAGAAATATTAGGACAAGCAATGTCGGAGTCTGGAGTATAAAGTATATAGTGGTCCTTCTGTAGCTCAGTTGGTAGAGCATGGCGCTTGTAACACCAGGGTAGTGGGTTCGATTCCCGGGACCACCCATACGTAGAATGTATGCACACATGACTGTAAGTCGCTTTGGATAAAAGTGTCTGCTAAATGGCATATATTATTATTATATATTATTATTATATTATTATATTATTTTGTATTATTATATATTATTATTATTATATTATTATTATATTATTATTATTATTATATTATTATTATTATTATATTATTATATTATATATTATAAATATATATACCATGCATTCGGAAAATATTCAGGCCCTAGACTTTTTCCACATTTTGTTACGTTAGAGCCTTATTCTAAAATGCATTAAATAGTTTCTTTCCCTGATCAATCTACACAAAATACCACATAATGACAAAGAAAAACAGGTTTTAAGAAATATTTGCAAATGTGCCACAGCACAAAATGCTAGCTAATGTTCGAGAGCTATTTCCCTTGTTGGACCCGAGGTCAACAGCTGAGTACAGGGCAATTAGTGAAGTCCTATTAGTGAAGGAATATTAGTGAAGGACTATTCGTGAAGGACTATTGGTGAAGGACTATTAGTGAAGGACTATTAGTGAAGGACTATTAGTGATGGACTATTAGTGAAGGGCTATTAGTGAAGGACTATTAGTGAAGGACTATTAGTGAAGGACTATTAGTGAAGTCATGTTAGTGAAGGACTATTAGTGAAGGACTATTAGTGAGGGACTATTAGTGAAGTCATGTTAGTGAAGGAATATTAGTGAAGGACTATTAGTGAAGGACTATTTGTGAAGGACTATTAGTGAAGGACTATTAGTGAAGGACTATTAGTGAAGGACTATTAGTGGAGTCCTATTAGTGAAGGACTATTAGTGAAGGACTATTAGTGAAGTCCTATTAGTGAAGGACTATTAGTTAAACACACACACACATGCATGAACACAGGCACACCCACTAATTTCTACACATTCACTAAAGTGGATGCACACATGTGCAAATAACTCACAACTAGTAACTATCCGACAATGCCCTTCACACATCTCAGCAGCACCCAGGCTAAAAGTGGACACAAACCCTCTGAACACCTTCATATTTGCAGATACATCATCAAAACTTAGTGATGTATTATTCTACCAATAACCTTGTTATTCATACAGACCTTTTAAACAGGCTTATCTTTCATATACTCCTTTCATCTGATTTCTACAAAGGTCATTGCAATATGTAAACAAAGACCTTACCAGGAGCTAGCCTGACTCTGACACATACAGTTGAAGTCAGAAGTTCACATACACCTTAGCCAAATACATGTAAAAACTCATTTTTTCACAATTCCTGACATTTAATCCTAGTACGAATTCCCTGTCTTAGGTCAGTTAGGATCACCACCTTATTTTAAGAATGTGAAATGTCAGAATAATAGTAGAGAGAATAATTTATTTCAGCTGTTATTTCTTTTATCACATTCCCAGTGGGTCAGAAGTTTACATACACTCAATTAGCATTTGGTAGCATTGCCTTTAAATTGTTTACCTTGGGTCAAACGTTTTGGGTAGCCTTCCACAAGCTACCCACAATATGTTGTGGGTGAACTTTGGCCCATTCCTCCTGACAGAGCTGGTGTAACGGAGTCAGGTTTCTGGGCCTCCTTTCTCGCACACACTTTTTCAGTTCTGCCCACACATTTTCTATGGGATTGAGGTCAGGGCTTTGTGATGGCCACTTCAATACCTTGACTTTGTTGTCCTTAAGCCATTTTGCCACAACTTTGGAAGTATGCTTGAGGTCATTGTCCATTTGGAAGACTCATTTGCGACCAAGCTTTAACTTTCTGACTGATGTCTTGAGATGTTGCTTCAATATATCCACATAATTTTCCTTCCTCATGAAGCCATCTATTTTGTGAAGTGCACCAGTCCCTCCTGCTCCAAAGCACCCCCACAACATGATGCTGCCACCCCTGTGCTTCACGGTTGGGATGGTGTTCTTCGGCTTGCAAGCCTCCCCCTTTATCCGCCAAATATAACACAGGTCATTATGGCCAAACAGTTCTTTTTTTTTTTGTCATCAGACAAGAGGACATTTCTCCAAAAAGTACGATCTTTGTCGCCATGTGCAGTTGAGAACCGTAGTCTGGCTTTTTTATGGCGGTTTTGGAGCAGTGGATTCTTCCTTGCTGAGAGGTCTTTCAGGTTATGTCGATTTACTGTGGATATAGATACTTTTGTACCTGTTTCCTCCAGCATCTTCACAAGGTCCTTTGCTGTTGTTCTGGGATTGATTTGGACTTTTTGCACCAAAGTACGTTCACCTCTAGGAGACAGAACGCGTCTCCTTCCTGAGCGGTATGACGGCTGCGCGGTACCATGGTGTTTATACTTGCGTACTACTGTTTGTACAGATGAATAGAGAAATTGCTCCCAATGATGAACCAGACTTGTGGTGGTCTACAATTTATTTTCCAAGGTCTTGGCTGATTTCTTTTGATACAGTGAATTTTAAGTGAAATAATCTGTCTGTAAACAATTGTTGGAAAAATTACTTGTGTCATGTACAAAGTAGATGTCCTAACCGACTTGCCAAAACTATAGTTTGTAATTAACAAGATATTTGTGGAGTGGTTGAAAAACTCGTTTTAATGACTCCAACCCAAGTGTATGTAAACTTCCCACTTCAACTGTATTTACATCAACGCTCCAGGGTGGAACAGCCATTTAGGACTAGGACTAGATACCACACGGACAAATAACACCGCCCTAATGCTTTTAATGACATGTGACGAGTGACCAGAGTCCACTGGAGCACACAGCGTCACAACAGTTATGGGAAAACCCTCCATTTGTCCAGAACCTAATGAAAGCTAGGCTACACAGCGTAGCTTGTCCATCTGCGTGTTAGCCATTTTAGTGCCTAAAAACGGGTCCCTCATCGACATTCACCTGACCTGTCGACCGCAACACTGTGATCAAAAGAGGAGGAAGAGAGAGAGGGAGGGAAAGAGAGAGGGAGGGGAGAGGGCGGTGTTTTCAGAACAGACCCCTTGGTGAAGAAACGTTGAGGTGGGCCAACAAGCAGCTAGCGACCGGTCTTGAACCCTCACTCCAGAACCCAAGCTGAAGCCCTTGAGAGAGGGAGGGAAAGAGAGGAAGGGAAAGAGAGAGAGGAAGGGTATTTTCAGAGTAGACTCCTTGGTGGAGAAACATTGAGGTGGGTAGCAAAGCAGCTAGCAAACGAACGAACCCTAGCTCAAAACCCAAGCCCAGCGTTGGAGCACAGACATCTTCCTTCAACCTATAAAACCACTTGAGCTTTCACAGAGGTTCACTTTCAGCCGAAGACAAATTGAATGGTGGGCACACAATGTTCTAGCACCATGTACTGAATCCACATTTTTCAGATCCAATCCAACTGCTAAGGAAGCAAAGCCTGCAATTAGCTAAGCGAGGGGACTGGCAGAATGCTTTCTGCTGAGCCAACCAGAACCAAACATCTAGTCCATTCAATTAGGATCAAACTGCCAACACCAGCATTTCCCAATGACCTTCTTTACATAGCAATTACCACAAGAGCTCTCCAGAGAGTTGAATATGATATAATACAGTGGTTTCTATTCAAGACATAGGGCATGTTGGAGCGTATTACCGCTGCACCAAAATGGCTGCCGAGGGCCTAGCTTGACATGATGGCTACTTGTCATCATGGCCTGTGCTCTGGTGCAACTGCCTCCTCTCTCTCTCCACTTGGGGCATATGGATGGCATAAGATAGGATGCCCACTTCCCTCACTGTATTCATTGTCTTGTCCCGTCCACAATACTAATCAATAGGGACCATGATGAATGATGTCAGCCCCAGTGAGGGCTATGGAATGGGGCGGTGGGACTGCAGAAGCAGAGGGGTAAGGTGGAGGAGGTGGAGGAGGAAGGGGAGTAGAGGTGAGAGGAGGTGAGCAGGAGTTTGGTGTGGGGTCCCGTCATCTCCTGACCCCCAGCCCTAGCCCCTTGCACACCCACACTGTGAGCTGGGTGGTGGGTGGTGGTGGGAGGGGGGAGTGCAGGGGTTCGGGTTACCAGCAGAGCGACTGACTACCACCTATTTCTGCAGCAGCTATTTAAAGGAGTGATTGACAGGTGTGTGTGGGGGGAGGGTGCTTTATGGCATGGGGTCCGCTGCAGCTAAGACGGGCGGGAGAGGAAAGGGGGTAGATAGGGGGAAAGGATGGGAACAAGAGGAGGCAAGAGGAGTAGGGTAAGGTAGTGACTAGATTGGCCATGCTTAAACAGACAAAAGTGAATAGCAATATGTGAAATCTAAATGTCTTAACTGTTGAGGAAGACCAGTAGAAGTACCAGTAGAATGCCAGTGGAAGTACCAGTAGAATGCCAGTGGAAGTACCAGTGGAGTGCCAGTGGAAGTACCAGTAGAATGCCAGTGGAAGTACCAGTAGAATGCCAGTGGAAGTACCAGTAGAATGCCAGTGGAAGTACCAGTAGAATGCCAGTGGAAGTACCAGTAGAGTGCCAGTGGAAGTACCAGTAGAATGCCAGTGGAAGTACCAGTGGAGTGCCAGTGGAAGTACCAGTAGAATGCCAGTGGAAGTACCAGTAGAATGCCAGTGGAAGTACCAGTAGAAAGCCAGTGGAAGTACCGGTAGAATGCCAATGGAAGTACCAGTAGAATGCCAGTGGAAGTACCAGTAGAATGCCAGTCGAAGTACCAGTGGAAGTACCAGTGGAATGCCAGTGGAAGTACCAGTGGAAGTACCAGTGGAATGCCAGTGGAATTACCAGTAGAATGCCAGTGGAAGTACCAGTGGAATGCCAGTAGAATGCCAGTGTAAGTACCAGTAGAATGCCAGTGGAAGTACCAGTAGAATGCCAGTGGAAGTACCAGTGGAATGCCAGTGGAAGTACCAGTAGAATGCCAGTGGAAGTACCAGTAGAATGCCAGTGGAAGTACCAGTGGAATGCCAGTGGAAGTACCAGTAGAATGCCAGTGGAATTACCAGTAGAATGCCAGTGGAAGTACCAGTAGAATGCCAGTGGAAGTACCAGTAGAATGCCAGTGGAAGTACCAGTGGAATGCCAGTGGGAGTACCAGTGGAAGTACCAGTGGAAGTACCAGTAGAATGCCAGTGGAAGTACCAGTAGAATGCCAGTGGAAGTACCAGTGGAATGTCAGTGGGAGTACCAGTGGAAGTACCAGTGGAAGTATCAGTGGAAGTACCAGTGGAAGTGCCAGTAGAATGCCAGTGGAAGTACCAGTGGAATGCCAGTGGGAGTACCAGTGGAATGTCAGTGGGAGTACCAGTGGAAGTACCAGTGGAAGTACCAGTAGAATGCCAGTGGAAGTACCAGTAGAATGCCAGTGGAAGTACCAGTGGAATGTCAGTGGGAGTACCAGTGGAAGTACCAGTGGAAGTATCAGTGGAAGTACCAGTGGAAGTGCCAGTAGAATGCCAGTGGAAGTACCAGTAGAATGCCAGTGGGAGTACCAGTGGAATGTCAGTGGGAGTACCAGTGGAAGTACCAGTGGAAGTACCAGTGGAAGTACCAGTGGAATGCCAGTGGGAGTACCAGTGGAAGTACCAATGGAAGTGCCATGTTCCTAAATGCTGTGGCCTCTCATTATCACCATCATTTACCAAACACCAGGGGCTCTATAGGAACACCTGCTGTCCAAGGAGAGGACTGTGTTCCCCACAACTAATCAAGGGTTGCATCACACAGTAACACCAGAAAGTCCCTAACTGTACAGTGTGATATGGCTCTAGATGGCTCTAGATGGCTCTCATGGCTCTACCACCGCAAGGAGGCATTCATTACATTTCATGAAAATGATATTTTCTCAAAATAGGGCTACTTAATGTTAGATCCCTTACTTCAAGGGCAATTATAGTCAATGAACTAATCACTGATCATAATCTTGATGTGATTGGCCTGACTGAAACATGGCTTAAGGCTGATGAATTTACTGTGTTAAATGAGGCCTCACCTCCTGGCTACACTAGTGACCATATCCCCCGTGCATTCCGCAAAGGCGGAGGTGTTGCTAACATTTACGATAGCAAATTTCAATTTCCCCCAAAAAAATGACGTTTTCGTCTTTTGAGCTTCTAGTCATGAAATCTATGCAGCCTACTCAATCACTTTTTATAGCTACTGTTTACAGGCCTCCTGGGCCATATACTGCGTTCCTCACTGAGTTCCCTGAATTCCTATCGGACCTTGTAGTCATAGCAGATAATATTCTAATCTCTGGTGACTTTAATATTCACATGGAAAAGTCCACAGACCCACTCCAAAAGGCTTTCGGAGGCATCATCGACTCAGTGGGTTTTGTCCAAAATGTCTCTGGACCCACTCACTGTCACAGTCATACGCTGGACCTAGTTTTGTAAATAAATGTTGTGGATCTTAATGTTTTTCCTCATAATCCTGGACTATCGGACCACTATTTTATTACGTTTGCAATTGCAACAAATAATCTGCTCAGACCCCAACCAAGGAACATCAAAAGTCGTGCTATAAATTCACAGACAACACAAAGACTCCTTGATGTCCTTCCAGATTCCCTCTGCATACCCAAGGACGCCAGAGGACAAAAATCAGTTAACCACCTAACTGAGGAACTCAATTTAACCTTGCGCAATACCCTAGATGCAGTTGCACCCCTAAAAACTAAAAACATTTCTCATAAGAAACTAGCTCCCTGGTACACAGAAAATACCCGAGCTCTGAAGCAAGCTTCCAGAAAATTGGAACGGAAATGGCGCCACACCAAACTGGAAGTCTTCCGACTAGCTTGGAAAGACAGTACCGTGCAGTACCGAAGAGCCCTTACTGCTGCTCGATCATCCTATTTTTATAACTTAATTGAGGAAAATAAGAACAATCCGAAATTCCTTTTTGATACTGTCGCAAAGCTAACTAAAAAGCAGCATTCCCCAAGAGAGGATGACTTTCACTTTAGCAGTGATACATTCATGAACTTCTTTGAGGAAAAGATTATGATTATTAGAAAGCAAATTACGGACTCCTCTTTAAATCTGCGTATTCCTTCAAAGCTCAGTTGTCCTGAGTCTGCACAACTCTCCCAGGACCTAGGATCAAGAGAGACGCTCAAGTGTTTTAGTACTATATCTCTTGACACAATGATGAAAATAATCATGGCCTCTAAACATTCAAGCTGCATACTGGACCCTATTCCAACTAAACTACTGAAACAGCTGCTTCCTGTGCTTGGCCCTCCTATGTTGAACATAATAAACGGCTCTCTATCCACCGGATGTGTACCAAACTCAGTAAAAGTGGCAGTAATAAAGCCTCTCTTGAAAAAGCCAAACCTTGACCCAGAAAATATAAAAAACTATCGGCCTATATTGAATCAAAATTTTTAGAAAAGGCTGTTGCGCAGCAACTTACTGCCTTCCTGAAGACAAACAATGTATACGAAATGCTTCAGTCTGGTTTTAGACCCCATCATAGCACTGAGACGGCACTTGTGAAGGTGGTAAATGACATTTTAATGGCATCGGACCGAGGCTCTGCATCTGTCCTCGTGCTCCTAGACCTTAGTGCTGCTTTTGATACCATCGATCACCACATTCTTTTGGAGAGATTGGAAACCCAAATTGGTCTACACGGACAAGTTCTGGCCTGGTTTAGATCTTATCTGTCGGAAAGATATAAGTTTGTCTCTGTGAATGGTATGTCCTCTGACAAATCAACCGTAAATTTCGGTGTTCCTCAAGGTTCCGTTTTAGGACCACTATTGTTTTCACTATATATTTTACCTCTTGGGGATGTTATTCAAAAACATAATGTTAACTTTCACTGCTATGCGGATGACACACAGCTGTACATTTCAATGAAACATGGTGAAGCCCCAAAATTGCCCTTGCTAGAAGCATGTGTTTCAGACATAAGGAAGTGGATGGCTGCAAACTTTCTACTTTTAAACTCGGACAAAACAGAGATGCTTGTTCTAGGTCCCAAGAAACAAAGAGATCTTCTGTTGAATCTGACAATTAATCTTAATGGTTGTACAGTCGTCTCAAATAAAACTGTGAAGGACCTCGGCGTTACTCTGGACCCTGATCTCTCTTTTGAAGAACATATCATAACATTGCAAAAATCAGAAACTTTCTGTCCAAAAATTATGCAGAAAAATTAATCCATGCTTTTGTCACTTCTAGGTTAGACTACTGCAATGCTCTACCTTCCGGCTACCCGGATAAAGCACTAAATATACTTCAGTTGGTGCAAAATACGGCTGCTAGAATCCTGACTAGAACCAAAAAATTTGATCATATTACTCCAGTGCTAGCCTCTCTACACTGGCTTCCTGTCAAAGCGAGGGCTGATTTCAAGGTTTTACTGCTAACCTACAAAGCATTACATGGGCTTGCTCCTACCTATCTCTCTGATTTTATCCTGCCGTACATACCTACACGTACGCTACGGTCACAAGACGCAGGCCTCCTAATTGTCCCTAGAATTTCTAAGCAAACAGCTGGAGGCAGGGCTTTCTCCTATAGAGCTCCATTTTTATGGAACAGTCTGACTACCCATGTCAGAGACGCAAACTCTGTCTCAACCTTTAAGTCTTTACTGAAGACTCATCTCTTCAGTGGGTCATATGATTGAGTGTAGTCTGGCCCAGGAGTGTGAAGGTGAACGTAAAGGCTCTGGAGCAACGAACCGGCCTTGCTGTCTCTGCCTGGCCGGTTCCCCTCTTTCCACTGGGATTCTCTGCCTCTAACCCTATTACAGGGGCTGAGTCACTGGCTTACTGGGGCTCTCTCATGCCGTCCCTGGAAGGGGTCACCTGAGTCACCTGAGTGGGTTGATTCACTGATGTGGTCATCCTGTCTGGGTTGGCGCCCCCCCTTGGGTTGTGCCATGGCGGAGATCTTTGTGGGCTATACTCAGCCTTCTCTCAGGATGGTAAGTTGGTGGTTGAAGATATCCCTCTTCTGGTGTGGGGGCTGTGCTTTGGCAAAGTGGGTGGGGTTATATCCTTCCTGTTTGGCCCTGTCCGGGGGTGTCCTAGGATGGGGCCACAGTGTCTCCTGACCGCTCCTGTCTCAGCCTTGAGTATTTATGCTGCAGTAGTTTATGTGTCGGGGGGCTAGGGTCAGTTTGTTATATCTGGAGTACTTCTCCTGTCCTATACGGTGTCCTGTGTGAATCTAAGTGTGCGTTCTCTAATTCTCTCCTTCTCTCTTTCTTTCTCTCTCTCGGAGGACCTGAGCCCTAGGACCATGCCCCAGGACTACCTGACATGATGATTCCTTGCTGTCCCCAGTCCACCTGGCCGTGCTGCTGCTCCAGTTTCAACTGTTCTGCCTTATTATTATTCGACCATGCTGGTAATTTATGAACATTTGAACATCTTGGCCATGTTCTGTTATAATCTCCACCCGGCACAGCCAGAAGAGGAGTGGCCACCCCACATAGCCTGTTTCCTCTCTAGGTTTCTTCCTAGGTTTTGGCCTTTCTAGGGAGTTTTTCCTAGCCACCGTGCTTCTACACCTGCATTGCTTGCTGTTTGGGGTTTTAGGCTGGGTTTCTGTACAGCACTTTGAGATATCAGCTGATGTACGAAGGGCTATATAAATCAATTTGATTTTATTTGATATTGGCCAATTATCACACCGTTCTGCTGTTGAGGTATACTGCTTGCCAACTGGAGGTCAGCCAACACCCTTTGGTTTCTTCTAGACTGTGAAGGTGGGGTCTACTGATTTACATGTCAACATCTGCCTGATGAGTCCGTTACTTGTGGATGTATGAGTGTGTGTGTGTGTGTGTGTGTGTGTGTGTGTGTGTGTGTGTGTGTGTGTGTGTGTGTGTGTGTGTGTGTGTGTGTGTGTGTGTGTGTGTGTGTGTGTGTGTGTGTGTGTGTGTGTGTGTGTGTGTGTGTGAGTGTGTGTGCGTATGAGTGTGTGTGTGTGGTGTGTGTGTGTGTGTGTGTGTGTGTGTGTGTGTGTGTGTGTGTGTGTGTGTGTGTGTGTGTGTGTGTGTGTGTGTGTGTGTGTGTGTGTGTGTGTGTGTGAGTGAGCAGGCCCAAGGCCCTCATGTGTGTGTGTGTGTGTGTGTGTGTGTGTGTGATGTATGAGTGTGTGTGCGTAAGTGTGTGTGTGTGTGTGTGTGAGTGAGCAGGCCCAAGGCCCTCGTGTGTGTGTGTGCATGTGAGCGTGTGCATGTGTGCGTGTGTGTGTGTGTGTGTGTGTGTGTGTGTGTGTGTGTGTGTGTGTGTGTGTGTGTGTGTGTGTGTGTGTGTGTGTGTGTGTGTGTGTGTGTGTGTGTGTGTGTGTGTGAGAGAGAGAGAGAGCAGGCCCAAGGCCCTCATGTGTGTGTGTGTGTAAATGATTTAAGTAACAATACTTTAAACTACTACTTTAATATTTTGGGGGGTATCTGTACTTTACAATTTAACTTTAACTTTTAATTCACTATGTTCATGATGAAAATAATATACTTTTACAATTTTCTCTGACACCCAAAAGTACTCATTATATTTTGAATGCTTAGCAGGACATGAAAATGGTCCCAATCACAGATTTCTCAAGAGAACATCCCTGGTCATCCCTAATGCCTCTGATCTGGCGGACTCTCTAAATACAAATGATTAGTTTTCAAAGGATGTCTGAGTGTTGGAGACCCTGGCTATACGTCAACAACAAAAACACAACAAAATGGTTCTGTCTGGTTTGTTAAATATAAGGAATTTGAAATGATTTTGATACTTAAGTATATTTAAAACCAAATACTTTAGACTTGTACTGAAATAATATTTTACTAGGTGGCTTTCACTTTTCCATTAAGCACGGGAGGTTGGTGTCACCTTAATTGGGGAGGTCGGGCTCGTGATAATGGCTGGAGCGGCATTAGTGGAATGGTATCAAATACATCAAACATTCGGTTTGTAGGTGTTTGATGCCATTCCATTTGCTCTGTTACAGCTAATATTATGAGCCATCCTCCCCTCAGCAGCCTCCAGTGCTATTAAGGTTTCTTTTTTTATGACAACTGGGTACTTTTTCCACCACTGTGTGTGTGTGTGTGTGTGTGTGTGTGTGTGTGTGTGTGTGTGTGTGTGTGTGTGTGTGTGTGTGTGTGTGTGTGTGTGTGTGTGTGTGTGTGTGTGTGTGTGTGTGTGTGTGTGTGTGTGTGTGTGTGTGTGTGTGTGTGTGTGTGTGTGTGTGTGTGTGTGTGTGTGTGTGTGTGTGTGTGTGTGTGTGTGTGATCTTGGTGCTCACCATCTCCTGTATCCTCGCAGCCCCTGTTGAAGTTCTCGTAGGAGTCCCAGCGGATGAGGGGGTCTTGGGTATTGTAGTCCACCGACACTTGTGGGCCATTCTCAAGGTGGCCCATTCCTGAGAGACACAAAGCCAGCTGGGTAATGCAGTCTTTAACCCATTAATGTCCATAACAGAAATACAATATAACATGTACTCTCTGCGTAGCCACATGCAGTTAACTATGCTGACAACACACAATCAATTAACACCAATCCATGCTGTGCTGCATTACCTTATGGTACTAACTATAGTTTGTGTATACATTATTACATGCAGCATGCATTGAAGCATTCAACTTGAAATACACTGATTACCTGTACCTTTGATTTTCTCAGGTCCGAAGGAGAAGACAAATTCCACTTTCCCATATTCTGGAAATCTCTCATCTGTGTAGTGACACACATTAAACGACAATCAATTTCACATTTTTACAGAGGCCAGGTAATACAGTAGAGGCGCGAACATGTGTACGCACTTCAACAAACACAGGTACACACGTGGACACACACATTAAACAACAATCAATTTACATTTTGGGAGAGGCCACATAGGTACATACACACACAAACATGTGTACGCACTCCTACAAAGACACACACACACACACACACACACACACACACACACACACACACACACACACACACACACACACACACACACACACACACACACACACACACACACATACACACACATACCTTTAAAAGTCTGATCCAGTTCATTCTTCCCGAAGACCACTCCCAGGTCGTGGATGGCACAGGTGTGGAACTGCACTCTGAATATCACATCCCTAATGGGGCTCCGGAAACGCTTGTGGTAACACTTCAACTGGAGGAGAAGGAGGAGGAGGAAGAGGAGGAGGAAGAGGAGGAGGAGGAGGAGGGGGAGGAGGAGGCGAGAGTAAGCATATAACCGGACATCAAGACAAGGACTTTTGCTACAGTCAAACCAGACGAGGGAAACAGTCCAGATTGCCAAACTCATGGTCTATATCTTCAGGCCTAAACCCTGCTGGTCCTAGAGATCAGACCATGGATCCCCACCAGAACAGAACATGGTCAGTACAATGGAGGCATGTTCTGATGGGGAGGCACGTCTAGAGAGAAAGAGAGAGACAAAGACGGACAAAGAGAGAGAGAGACAATTTCCTGCAACAAATGTTTGACTGTAATAGTGAAGGTGTAAACTTGGCAGTAGAAAACCTAAACATGTTTGACCTATCAGCTTCCCTATCAAATAAAAAATGGTCAAGCAGACAACCAAAGGTAATTAACAACAATGACAAATGATTTGATGATGAATGCAAAAATCTAAGAAAGAAATTGAGAAACCTGTCCAACCAAAAACATAGAGACCCAGAAAACCTGAGTCTACGCCTTCACTATGGTGAATCACTAAAACAATACAGAAATACACCACAGAAAAAGAAGGAACAGCATGTCAGAAATCAGCTCAATGTAATTGAAGAATCCATAGAATCAAATCACTTCTGGGAAAATTGGAAAACACTAAACAAACAACAACACGAAGGGTTATCTATCCAAAACGGAGATATATGGATAAACCACTAAGCCAATCTTTTTGGCTCTATAACAAAGAACAAACAGCAAAAGCATATACACTACCATTCCAAAGTTTGGGGTCACTTAGAAATGTCCTTGTTTTTGAAAGAAAAGCTAATATTTTTTTTGTCCATTAAAATAACATCACATTTATCAGAAATACAGTGTAGACATTGTTAATGTTGTAAATGACTATTGTAGCTGGAAACGGCAGATTTGTTATGGAATATCTACATAGGTGTACAGAGGCCCATTATCAGCAACCATCACTCCTGTGTTCCAATGGCACGTTGTGTTAGCTAATCCAAGTTTATCATTTTAAAAGTCTAATTGATCATTAGAAAACCCTTTTTGCAATTATGTTAGCACAGCAGAAAACTGTTGTTCTGATTAAAGAAGCAATACATCTGGCCTTCTTTAGACTAGTTGAGTATCTGGAGCATCAGCAATTACAGGCTCAAAATGGCCAGAAACAAATAACTTTCTTCTGAATCTCGTCAGTCTATTCTTGTTGTGAGAAATGAAGGCTATTCCATGTGAGAAATTTCCAAGAAACTGAAGATCTCATATAAAGCTGTGTACTATTTCCTTCACAGAACAGCACAAACGGGCTCTAACCAGAATAGAGGGAGTGGGAGGCCCCCGGTGCACCCCGGGCCCCGGGCCCCGGTGCAAAATTCTGTATGTGTAATGTTTACTGTTCATTTTGATTGTTTATTTCACTTTTGTATATTATCTAGAGAGAGAGAGAGAGAGAGAATGAGAGAGAGAGAAAAAATGGATCCTGTGGTCGAGGAATGTATTGTGGTGGAATATGAAAAAAGTCAACCTTCAACAGTTACAGTATATGAACCTACTGTAAGGCCACTAAGGGCTCTAAGGCCAACACAACACAACACAACACAACATACAGTACAACCACAACACCTGTACATTTGATGACAAAAGATGTGCTTCTTACCAAAATGTCTCCCTTTAGGAGCAGGCCAGGTTCAATGGTGATGCAGATACTGGTGTGACTGTCCCCTTGTACGTTACTGTGGAAATAATTCAGATGAAAATCATTACAAACACTTTTAAACCGTTTTGGTCTTCTTCTTAAGAGCCTGCCCCAAATCAGTTATCAAAAGTCAGATTGTAAATGGATGGGTGTGTGTGTGTGTGTGTGTGTGTGTGTGTGTGTGTGTGTGTGTGTGTGTGTGTGTGTGTGTGTGTGTGTGTGTGTGTGTGTGTGTGTGTGTGTGTGTGTGTGTGTGTGTGTGTGTGTGTGTGTGTGTTTCTGTGTGGTGTTGTTTTGGTCGTGAGGACCCTGGATGGAGAAGGTGGGTCAGTGAGGTGGGAGTTACGGTATCCCTCCCTGTACACATTGAACCCTAGAGCTGTGTCACTGACATCTATCTGCCTGCCTGCCCCACCAACACACACTGACACACACATCTCTCTCTCTCTCTCTCTCTCTCTCTCTCTCTCTCTCTCTCTCTCTCTCTCTCTCTCTCTCTCTCTCTCTCTCTCTCTCTCTCTCTCTCTCTCTCTCTCTCTCTCTCTCTCTCTCTCTCTCTCTCTCTCTCTCTCTCTCTCTCTCTCTCTCTCTCTCTCTCACACTCACACACCTACACACACGCACGCAAACAGATGGAGATTATTAAGGGCTAATCTCTTAACAAGGGGTGACAGGCTTGAAAGTACTGTGGACTGAGAGGGAGAGAAGAAAGAGGGATAGAGTGACAGAATCTGAGAGGAGAGAAAACAAGCCCCCTGAAAGACAAATCAACCCACAATGCAACAGATAAAAACTAAAGAAACATACTATATCCCTGACGTGTAGACTGGCTGCATCGCCTGGTAAATCTTCAGGAAAGGACGACAGCCTGCGAGGGAAAAAAAGAAGAAAAGAAGAAAAAGTATTCCAAAATGAAACAATTATTTATACTCATTGAATGAAAGGCGTTGAAGAAAAAATTAAGATACAAAAAAATGAATCATTAATAATCTCTAATAATGAAATAAAGGCTCTCCTGTTGCAGACTCACCTCCTTTGGACTCGAAGTTGGGGATGCCGTGCATGATGACATGGTGCAGGAACAGAGGCTTGTTGTTAATCTTGATGTGGCCAGAGAGCAGACCACTGAAGTAACGCACATACCTACACACATCCACACAACACAGACACAGCGTGAAACAGAGGGACAACCCTTCAATGTCATGCACCATGAGTCTGGCAAGCACGCCCCATCTATTATCAAAGAGGCTTCGCACACTACGGAGATGTCAGAGTGAATTGGAGTGTATGAGCACTGCGCCGCTCTGCCTGCCAGGCAGGGGAATGTAGTGTTGTGTTGGTGAGCTCTGCCTGCCAGGCAGGGGTATGTTTTGTTGTGTTGGTGAGCTCTGCCTGCCAGGCAGGGGAATGTTGTGTTGTGTTGGTGAGCTCTGCCTGCCAGGCAGGGGAATGTAGTGTTGTGTTGGTGAGCTCTGCCTGCCAGGCAAGGGAATGTTGTGTTGTGTTGGTGAGCTCTGCCTGCCAGGCAGGGGTATGTTTTGTTGTGTTGGTGAGCTCTGCTTGCCAGGCAGCGGAATGTAGTGTTGTGTTGGTGAGCTCTGCCTGCCAGGCAGGGGAATGTTGTGTTGTGTTGGTGAGCTCTGCCTGCCAGGCAGGGGTATGTTTTGTTGTGTTGGTGAGCTCTGCTTGCCAGGCAGCGGAATGTAGTGTTGTGTTGGTGAGCTCTGCCTGCCAGGCAGGGAATGTAGTGTTGTGTTGGTGAGCTCTGTCTGCCAGGCAGCGGAATGTGTGTTGTGTTGGTGAGCTCTGCCTGCCAGGCAGGGAATGTGTTGGTGAGCTGTTGTGTTGTTGTGTTGGTGAGCTCTGCCTGCCAGGCAGGGGAATGTTGTGTTGTGTTGGTGAGCTCTGCCTGCCAGGCAGGGGTATGTTTTGTTGTGTTGGTGAGCTCTGCTTGCCAGGCAGCGGAATGTAGTGTTGTGTTGGTGAGCTCTGCCTGCCAGGCAGGGGAATGTTGTGTTGTGTTGGTGAGCTCTGCCTGCCAGGCAGGGGTATGTTTTGTTGTGTTGGTGAGCTCTGCTTGCCAGGCAGCGGAATGTAGTGTTGTGTTGGTGAGCTCTGCCTGCCAGGCAGGGGAATGTAGTGTTGTGTTTGTGAGCTCTGTCTGCCAGGCAGGGGAATGTAGTGTTGTGTTTGTGAGCTCTGTCTGCCAGGCAGGGGAATGTTGTGTTGTGTTTGTGAGCTCTGTCTGCCAGGCAGGGGCATGTTGTGTTGTGTTTGTGACCTCTGCCTGCCAGGCAGGGGAATGTAGTGTTGTGTTTGTGAGCTCTGTCTGCCAGGCAGGGGCATGTTGTGTTGTGTTGGTGACCTCTGCCTGCCAGGCAGGGGCATGTTGTGTTGTGTTGGTGAGCTTTGCCTGCCAGGCAGGGGCATGTTGTGTTGTGTTGGTGAGCTCTGCCTGCCAGGCAGGGGCATGTTGTGTTGTGTTGGTGACCTCTGCCTGCCAGGCAGGGGAATGTTGTGTTGTGTTGGTGAGTGTTGTGTTGGTGAGCTCTGCCTGCCAGGCAGGGGTTGTGTTGTGTTGGTGAATGTTGTGTTGTGTTGGTGAGCTCTGTCTGCCAGGCAGGGGCATGTTGTGTTATGTTGGTGAGCTCTGTCTGCCAGGCAGGGAATGTTGTGTTGTGTTGGTGAGCTCTGCCTGCCAGGCAGGGGCATGTTGTGTTGTGTTGGTGAGCTCTGCCTGCCAGGCAGGGGCATGTTGTGTTGTGTTGGTGAGCCCTGCCTGCCAGGCAGCCTGTTAATGATACTAATGATGATCATGCAGAGTGTGACTTCTGTTCCAGAGGTCGACCCATCTCCCCACCACCCCTTTGCTCCCCCCGCGCTCCGCTGGCAGCCGCCAGATGGTTCGGTCTCCCAAATGAAATTAGGTCGGAGCAGGAAGCAATCACAGACCAGCTGGGTTGTGTAAGGAGCTCCCTGTGTAACAGCGGGGTCACGCCGGAAAACACGGCCACACAGATTCTGACATATTACAGTTACTACTGTACAGAGATATATATATATATAATGTTGGGCTGCCACAGAGATCAAGTCTGGACACCCATCCGCCATTTTGGCTCAGAACATTCCACTCAAGGATCTAACCTAGATTCTAATCTAGAGTGGACTTTCCTCACAAGAATGTTGATTATGATTTGATAGTGGTGCGTTTCTACGGCAGCGTAGCAGTGCTGAGATCCACCCCTCCTCCTAATGTTAATGTCACACATGCCAGACCATAATAAGTTCAGACTGCGGGGAACTGGCTGAGGGATAATTATATCTGAGTAAGGAAACAGCAGCTGGTCAGAGGCCTGGTGCTGCTACTGCTGCTGTTGCCTGCTGGATACACCTGGGGTTCCCTTATCTGCCACAAACTATGGATCCCGGATCAGTTTGTATTTACTCAGTAATGACCTATGGCTAGGACTGGGTTAGTGAGATCTGACCCTAAATCAGTTCTAAGCGCCACTAAGAGTTCCCTTACAAAGCCACCTGTTCAGCTTGCCAGATCACTGAGGAGGGGAGGAAGGAACGATGGATAGTAGTGTCAGAATGAACTCTGAAAACCATGTAACCTTTCAGCGCTCAGTGGAATCCTGGAGAATACAAAAAGTTGCTAAGCTTTCCAAAAAACATTATTCCTCAATTATGTCAATTAGCTTCATTGGGAGGATTAAGGGAACAACAAGACAGAGGTATTTCCTGTTTGGGACGCACTGGGAGCGAGGGACTGAGGAGAAGGGGATAGCCTTTGAAACAGTGAGAGTTACACCAGGTCATCCATTGACTGGATTCCACTCTGAGAAGTCATGCCCATCCCTTTACCCTTGTTGACTTCTTCAATGAACAGAATGAAGGATACACATTCTTAGAATGGAATCCAGCCGGTTGCTCTCACCAAGGGATCAAACTCATCCAGCCTATAGGAAGTTGTAGAGTGCAAAAACAAGAAGTGAGCTAGTAAGTGGTAACTGACCTTCTCTGTGACGGTTGACCCACAGGAAGTGCTTTGTCTTCGTAGAAGCGCCTCATAGCGAACCTGTCCAGTGCCTGGTCAGCACTGAAGACCACAGGAGAGACAAAGGTCATGATCGGCTCTTCTTCACTGAACACATACAATATACTATACAATAAGTTTGCCCTGAAATGACCCTGAAAGTGTCTTCTCCCTTAAAAAACATAATTAATCAACCGTGTCCCTTAAGAAGTGTCCTTAATCTACAGCTTTTCATCTTTTTCCATCCCCACAATGCTACAGTATCCCAGTGTTATTATCTGATCAATGTACAGATGTAGGATATTCATTTGATCACCCTGTTTTAAAAAAAAAAATTTTTTATAGCTTTATTTAACTAGGCAAGTCAGTTAAGAACAAATTCTTATTTTCAATGACGGCCTAGGAACAGTGGGTTAACTGCCTTTTCAGGGGCAGAACAACAGATTTGTACCTAGTCAGCTCAGGGATTTGAACTTGCAACCTTCCGGTTACTAGTCCAACGCTCTAACCACTAGGCTACCCTACCGCCCCTGTTGCAGGAAAACTTTCCTGAAATGCAGGAAATGTTTAACTTATAGTGTATTTTAGATTAAAAAGTATTCTGAAGTTCAAAAATGTCCATGAATTATAATCCACATAATAATTCAATAGTTTCGACCTTTCTTATTCCTTAGTGAAAGTGTAAGATTGTAAGTCCCATCCCCCACCCTGAAACATCTGGAGTCTTTACAGGGTATGACATATGTACTGTAAATGTTCCTCTTTATTGACCAAAAATACACCAGAGCCTGAACAGAATGTTTCGGCATAACAACCACATCAGTGTTTAATATGAGGCCCGATCCCAATTCCCTTTGGCCTATCTATCTGTCACAGATCTACGTGCTTGTCCTGACATCACCCCAAGTTTTTGTCTATGACTTGATCGACAGTTTACTTCCTGAATTGACTGCCTTCAATTCCAATTGACCCCTGTTTGTAACACTTCGGAACTCAAGCAGGGTGGTGATATGGAATGAATACATTGTTCCATGTTGACTAATAACAAACAGGGTACATGAGGTCAGTTTGTCTGCAGTCAGAAGTCTCTGGTACCTGGCTGATATGTTGACTAATAACAAACAGGGTACATGAGGTCAGTTTGTCTGCAGTCAGAAGTCTCTGGTACCTGGCTGATATGTTGACTAATAACAAACAGGGTACATGAGGTCAGTTTGTCTGCAGTCAGAAGTCTCTGGTACCTGGCTGATATGTTGACTAATAACAAACAGGGTACATGAGGTCAGTTTGTCTGCAGTCAGAAGTCTCTGGTACCTGGCTGATATGTTGACTAATAACAAACAGGGTACATGAGGTCAGTTTGTCTGCAGTCAGAAGTCTCTGGTACCTGGCTGATATGTTGACTAATAACAAACAGGGTACATGAGGTCAGTTTGTCTGCAGTCAGAAGTCTCTGGTACCTGGCTGATATGGGTTGACTAATAACAAAAACAGGGTACATGAGGTCAGTTTGTCTGCAGTCAGAAGTCTCTGGTACCTGGCTGATATGTTGACTAATAACAAACAGGGTACATGAGGTCAGTTTGTCTGCAGTCAGAAGTCTCTGGTACCTGGCTGATATGTTGACTAATAACAAACAGGGTACATGAGGTCAGTTTGTCTGCAGTCAGAAGTCTCTGGTACCTGGCTGATATGTTGACTAATAACAAACAGGGTACATGAGGTCAGTTTGTCTGCAGTCAGAAGTCTCTGGTACCTGGCTGATATGTTTGAGTCAGAAGTCTCTGGTACCTGGCTGATATGTTGACTAATAACAAACAGGGTACATGAGGTCAGTTTGTCTGCAGTCAGAAGTCTCTGGTACCTGGCTGATATGTTGACTAATAACAAACAGGGTACATGAGGTCAGTTTGTCTGCAGTCAGAAGTCTCTGGTACCTGGCTGATATGTTGACTAATAACAAACAGGGTACATGAGGTCAGTTTGTCTGCAGTCAGAAGTCTCTGGTACCTGGCTGATATGTTGACTAATAACAAACAGGGTACATGAGGTCAGTTTGTCTGCAGTCAGAAGTCTCTGGTACCTGGCTGATATGTTGACTAATAACAAACAGGGTACATGAGGTCAGTTTGTCTGCAGTCAGAAGTCTCTGGTACCTGGCTGATATGTTGACTAATAACAAACAGGGTACATGAGGTCAGTTTGTCTGCAGTCAGAAGTCTCTGGTACCTGGCTGATATGTTGACTAATAACAAACAGGGTACATGAGGTCAGTTTGTCTGCAGTCAGAAGTCTCTGGTACCTGGCTGATATGTTGACTAATAACAAACAGGGTACATGAGGTCAGTTTGTCTGCAGTCAGAAGTCTCTGGTACCTGGCTGATATGTTGACTAATAACAAACAGGGTACATGAGGTCAGTTTGTCTGCAGTCAGAAGTCTCTGGTACCTGGCTGATATGTTGACTAATAACAAACAGGGTACATGAGGTCAGTTTGTCTGCAGTCAGAAGTCTCTGGTACCTGGCTGATATGTTGACTAATAACAAACAGGGTACATGAGGTCAGTTTGTCTGCAGTCAGAAGTCTCTGGTACCTGGCTGATATGTTGACTAATAACAAACAGGGTACATGAGGTCAGTTTGTCTGCAGTCAGAAGTCTCTGGTACCTGGCTGATATGTTGACTAATAACAAACAGGGTACATGAGGTCAGTTTGTCTGCAGTCAGAAGTCTCTGGTACCTGGCTGATATGTTGACTAATAACAAACAGGGTACATGAGGTCAGTTTGTCTGCAGTCAGAAGTCTCTGGTACCTGGCTGATATGTTGACTAATAACAAACAGGGTACATGAGGTCAGTTTGTCTGCAGTCAGAAGTCTCTGGTACCTGGCTGATATGTTGACTAATAACAAACAGGGTACATGAGGTCAGTTTGTCTGCAGTCAGAAGTCTCTGGTACCTGGCTGATATGTTGACTAATAACAAACAGGGTACATGAGGTCAGTTTGTCTGCAGTCAGAAGTCTCTGGTACCTGGCTGATATGTTGACTAATAACAAACAGGGTACATGAGGTCAGTTTGTCTGCAGTCAGAAGTCTCTGGTACCTGGCTGATATGTTGACTAATAACAAACAGGGTACATGAGGTCAGTTTGTCTGCAGTCAGAAGTCTCTGGTACCTGGCTGATATGTTGACTAATAACAAACAGGGTACATGAGGTCAGTTTGTCTGCAGTCAGAAGTCTCTGGTACCTGGCTGATATGTTGACTAATAACAAACAGGGTACATGAGGTCAGTTTGTCTGCAGTCAGAAGTCTCTGGTACCTGGCTGATATGTTGACTACTAACAAACAGGGTACATGATGTCAGTTTGTCTGCAGTCAGAAGTCTCTGGTACCTGGCTGATATGTTGACTAATAACAAACAGGGTACATGAGGTCAGTTTGTCTGCAGTCAGAAGTCTCTGGTACCTGGCTGATATGTTGACTACTAACAAACAGGGTACATGATGTCAGTTTGTCTGCAGTCAGAAGTCTCTGGTACCTGGCTGATATGTTGACTAATAACAAACAGGGTACATGAGGTCAGTTTGTCTGCAGTCAGAAGTCTCTGGTACCTGGATGATATGTTGACTAATAACAAACAGGGTACATGAGGTCAGTTTGTCTGCAGTCTGAAGTCTCTGGTACCTGGCTGATATGTTGACTAATAACAAACAGGGTACATGAGGTCAGTTTGTCTGCAGTCAGAAGTCTCTGGTACCTGGCTGATATGTTGACTAATAACAAACAGGGTACATGAGGTCAGTTTGTCTGCAGTCAGAAGTCTCTGGTACCTGGCTGATATGTTGACTAATAACAAACAGGGTACATGAGGTCAGTTTGTCTACAGTCAGAAGTCTCTGGTACCTGGCTGATATGTTGCTGTAATGCATGTAGGCAGCCACCACCACTCCTGTCCTCCCACGGTTCCCCTGTAGAAAGAGAGAGAGAGGGGGAGAGAGGGGGAGGGAGAGGGAGACAGAGGGGGAGAGGGAGAGAGAGAATAGGGGGAGATAGGGGGGAGAGAGGGAGAGAGAGGGAGGGAGAGGGGGAGAGGGGGGAGAGGGAGGGAGAGGGAGGGAGAGGGGGAGAGGGAGAGAGAGGGGTAGGGGGAGAGAGGGTAGAGAGGGAGATATGTTTTTTGAGAAAGAATACAAGGCTATTTTTAGTTACACACTTGAAGGCCGAATAATGTTTGTACCTGCAGTGTAGACATGTA